>NC_137200.1:4539593-4582425 GCF_960531495.2 Zeus faber
TTAGTGGGTTGGTCGGTGGGTCGGTCGTTTTTGCCGTGTGGGTAGTTGGAGTTGGAGATGTGAGGGGTTTTGAAGTCGAGTCATTTATTGTGGGCTGACAGGCTCCTTTGTCGAGCTCTCTATCTCTGCGCCTCTCTCACTTTCTCCCCCAGTCTCCCTTTTGTCTTAACGGCTCAGCTCATCGTTGTTGCTCCCAAGACGTGCAGGCGGCAGCCATATGTATTACTCTTTGTTGTGCTGCAATCTGCTTTGCCCCATGTGAGTTAACTACTGGAATATGTTTGTTTGTTGGTTGCTTGTTTGTTTTTGTGTGCAAGTGTGTTTTTGTCACCATATGCATATGTTTCTGTGTTTAGTTTGTGCATGTGTGTAGATGCTACTCATTAACTTTATCTTCAAAGCAGTTTCACAATAGTCATTTCAAGTGAGCTTGTCTTTTTAGCAAAGACTCATCTTTCACCAGACTTTAGCAAGATGAGGATTATGGTTTGGCAGTTTTGTGTTTATTTTTCTGATGGTTTTCATTTTGAAATACGTATATTTTGATTACGTCCACTATATGTCTTAATGCAAATTTCCTGGAGAAAATTTAAACACATTTTTAAGGCAATGTGCATTTATTGTTTTTGTCTCTTTATCCGCTTTTACAATTTATTGAATGGATTTAATAGTTTACTGAACACTCTGCTTTTATTTCTCTGTCAAAGCACTTTGTAAACTCTGTTTTTAAAGGTGCTATATAAATAAAGCTATTATTATTATATTGCTAGCTCCAATGTATTTCAGTAGCAATGCATTGCTACTGAACCCCAATTCGTTTTTGACAATAAATGGAAAGGAAATTGCCACAGTTGGGGTTAGCAATCAAACACCTTATGTTTAATAAGTAGGAAGATCACATTTCGCTTAAGTAGACTAACGGGCCGCAAAGCTAGACTAGAGCTGCTTTCACACATGCACTGCAACCCTGAAATTATCCAGACATTACTCCGAGGAGCTGAATGTGTGAATGCAAATGTCTGAATCAGTTGGACCGGACATTAAATTGACTTTACCCAGCCAGAACCCGAGTACAGTGTCCCCATAATGTCCGTTTGAATGGTATGTTTGAACAGAGCAGGTGATTGTCCGGAAAATTCACAGCAAGCGTGTGGGCGTGTTGCGTGTTGACGTCTCTATCATGCAACTGCCGCATGAATATTGATGGATCCCCAGATCCGCAGTTATGGAATGCTGCAGCTTTCTTTCTCCGGTGGGATCTTTGTGCACAGAGCGTAGCTGCTGGCTACTCCTTTCTGCTTTCCTATATATTCCTTTCAATTATTTTGTTTATATTGCGGATACCTCCAAATACATGGAGTATCAACACAAAAAAAGCCACAATTACTAATAAGCCGGTAGCCTCGTCCCCCATCTTGGTGTGCTGTAAAACTCTGCAACGTCACGCATCATTACGTCACTTCCGGCCTCCTGCACCCTCTACCCGGACTCCTCCCCTCGTCTAAACCAAACTGAGTATTTTCAGTAGGTGTGAACGCGTCTAACACAACCGGATCTCTGGTTGTGTGCTACATGTGGGAAAGGGCAACTCCTGTCAATGTCCGGACCTGATTATATGGACATTGTCTGGAGTGTGTGAAAGCAGCTAAAGAAATAAGCAATCAAAGGTGTATACTAGCACACTATGTAGTGCGCCAAGTTAGTATGTAAGTGATTTCTGAATCCATACAGTAGTAGGCTCAATTATTATATTATAACCGGGATGACATACTACATCGGATTAAATATCATAGTATACAGACACTGCATACTCCACCAGCAAATGTATCCCACAATGCATTGTGGACAATGCAACAGAATCTTTTTACTCACACTCACAATATTTCCCAACTCTGTTTCCATGTGGCATTAAGAACCAACTCCATTTATCTTTTAGTGACACGTATCGAGAGTTTGCTTTTTTTTGCTTTTATTTATCTGCGTCATAGTAACCAATTCTACAATAGCGAACCTAGCTTTCTTTCATGCTCCAACTACTCGGAATCTGTTGTTGCCCCGCAGAAGGCTGTAAGAGAACAAAATGAGGGAAAAGTTGTCTTCTCAAGTCTCAAGAGAACTATAATCACTGGGGGGGAAACTGTCGCATCGCCAATGCTTCCCTCCGTGGTTGTTATCGAAATACCAGTGGTGTGGTTGAAATGATCGCAAGGGTGGTTGAAAGGAATGAACCACAACTTGCTCAGCTCTGGATTGGTAGAACTGAATTGGCAACCATCACCATTTCCATTAGTTCTAAGATGTGTTAATTAGACAAATGGTCAGCAATGACACTTTTACCAAGCATCAGGGTAGGTGTCTGAGTTTCTGTGTGTATGTGTGTAGTCTCGTGAGGTCAGTGCAGTTTAATTAAACACGATTGATTGATTGATTGTCGTTGATTGCCACAACTTTTTAACGCTTGCTGCATTAAATTGCATTTTATCTTATCAAATGTTATTCCTTGCTCTAGAACTCCAGTATTACACTGTGCAAATTTAACTTGAAAAAAAAAATTGCCAAATAATTAAGGAAAAAAAGAGTTAGACAAAAAATAAATAAATGTAATCAAACAAAACCTCAAACCACTCACTCTGATGACTTTTCTTCTTGATTAAACCGTGATGCATTCTAATATGAGCGGTTGGACTCAAACCAAGTTTCAGACTCCCCAGAAACTAATTTTGGAAGAAAGTAAAGAGCTCCCCAAACTGCACATAAGTAATCAAGAAGAGTAATACTCCCAAATAAAGGGAATTTAATCTCTTTTGTAACTTAGCTAGTGGAGCATGCGGTGGACTGAAAACAAACCAAAATGGAAAAACTAAAATAAATAAGACAAAACAAACACATAGATAAAAATGAATGGTGTAGAATGAACACAATGCTCTTGTGATGTTTAGTGTCTTGTCCTGAAATGTAAAAGTGGCACCGTCTCTTGCAAATTATTGATTAGATCGCATCAAACCATGATAGATTTGATTAATCCCTTTAGAGCATTAGAGCGCTGAGGTACCGCAGAGACGACACCGCTAAACAAAGAAGAGATTATGGCACTTTAGGGGTCATTAGGTAACTGATAAAGATGGTTGGCATAATAGTGATAACACTGACTGGCGTGTCCTCTCTCGAGATAAAAAGTGATGAACATGGAAATTACATCTTTTTTTTCTTTTCAAATGGATAAACAGACTTTCAAAATGATGTCGTTCTATGCTCGAGCACATCATGTCTGTTAATCATTATGATAAAAGCTCAAAGGATCCAGTGAGTGGATTTGCCTTCTGCTCCTATCCCAAACCGCCTATATACATTATTGTCGGTACTTTCAAATTATTTCCACACTGTACTCAAATTATGCAAGACCAAAAAATAAAAAATGAAAGGGCAAAATCGAGGCATGGAGAAGAAATACTTTTAAAATCTTTAAGTTGATGACAAACTTGATCATGATAACTACTGTCACCAACACCATGTGTGTGGCTGGGTCTAGTTTAGAAACATTATACTTACTTATTATTAATGATTATTCCTCATCATTAAATTTTGTCTGAATGAGTGGTCATGTTTCATTTGAAAATGCATTAATCTCTGGATTAAGCCTTCTTCTTACATTTTGCATGATATCGGCAGTTTGAAAAAAAAGAGCCCGTCCTACAGCTGATGTTGAGGTTGTCAGCCAAATAACCGTCAAGCCAAAGCACGCCGTAGAGCACGTTTGAGTGTGTGCATGCCTCAGTATTAGCTCATGTGTCAATCCATTATGCCAGTAAATAGTATTCATCATTTCAAACATATGTATTCTCCACTCATACTCAGTTACTCAGAAAATGCATCGTTAATCTCAGCGTTGCCTCTTACCGTCGCTGTGATACCAGCTGGGCTCAGCTGTGTGTGTGTGTGTGTGTGTGTGTGTGTGTGTGTGTGTGTGTGTGTGTGCGTGCGTGCGTGTGTGCGTGCGTGTGTGTGTGTGTGTGCGCGATCTTACCCATCAGTCAATCTTTGATGGATGACATGGAGTTGAGGAGCCACAGTTAAGCAGGCTATTAAAAAAGCTTTATTGACTATATAAAGGATGACAACAAGCCGTCTCGGAAGGCTTTCAGGAGATTGCGGTGCAGCGATTTAGGCGAGAGTGTCAGACAACTGAAAACAATTCATGGCGAAGAGTTTGAAGACGAACAAAGCTCAATATAGGGTGTGTTTGGGAGCAGATGGAGAATTAGCCGCTCATTGCCCACTTGTCATCTGGACAGATAGATGAATGATAGATAGATCCTTTATCCATCCCCGGAGGGGAATGGCTGTGTCACAGAGGCACACATCAATGAATTGCAAATAAAAAATAGAAATGAAAGTAACAATAGAAAAAAAAATGACAATATGCAAGAAATTAAGAGTTACACATTAAATAATAATTTCAAAGTTGGCAATATACAAGGACCTAAGAATTTACTATAATCAATAAACATCAACCCCCTCCCCCAAAAAACAATGAACAGTAAAAACATGTAAATATACAATAAACATGATGATAAACAATAATCAATAAATGTATACCTGGAAAAAAACTGAAAATCACTATGAAATAACCAAATGAATAACCAAATTGCCAAAAATAAACTTAACAAAAACCAAAACTATTACAAAAATAAATATAGCTGCAGGCAGCAATGCACCGGGTCAAGTTTAGCGGCATTAGGTTGGTATTACAGTTTTCCGGTGTGACAGTTAGGCCTGCCATCCGAGTGGTGTTTTCAGGGCCCTCCTACACAGAGACAGGCAATGGAGTAGAAAACACACCAGTTTATTGTAGAGAGTGGGCTGTCTGAACAAGCCCTAGAGCAGATGGACAGCATGTCATGACAAGGGCTCCTCCCCTGTGTGTGTGTGGGGATGGGGGTTTTACCTGTTGATCGTTGATGAGTCTAACGAGCAACAGATATACAGCTACCCTGATCCTGGGCCCAATTAACTAGACCAAGGACAGGTGTGGCTGCTCAAACTTCACCATCCCCACACCACATCCGGGTTCTCCCAGAAAGTTACAATTTTCTGAGTTTACATTGAATGCCACATCCACTCCTCAGCTATGCAGTCTACACAGTGCAACCATGCTCATGTAAGTGACTACCCAGAGAAGGAAACCGGACTTATATAACATAGTTTCATGATGACAAGTGAAAGTTCCCAACAAAACAGTTCCATTCAAACGGACTAAACACTGCATGTCCCTCAGAGGCATTTCATGAATGTTTTAAACTTTTGGGACTAAAATAAAACTGACACGATTCAGACCGGTTGCTCTGGAGCTGCAAGCAAATTCCATGTGAGGACACAAATACGGAATATGTTTTTGACTGACATGATGCTGAGGAATGTCAACATTGAAATTCCGCCAGCCTACTTTAAGCATGACTTGTGTCAATAAAATATTTTTTCTTATTAATCATTCATTCTTTTGCGATTTGTGTTTATCGTGCAAGTTCATATCGTGATGACGATATAAGTGGCACCAGAATCTGCTTTACGATTCGGTCTGATAGATACCGATCATATTGGAACTGGTGCCATATTGGCACCAGGTTTTTGTACACAACCCTAATTACAACTGGCTGCAATGCCACAAAATAAGGACAAAAAGGTCAAAAGAGATAAACTATCAAACGAAAAGCTGGGTGTCGTGTTAGGTTGTCTCGACCCAGGGCAGATACTCCCTGAAGCAACCACGACAGACTAATGGAGTCTGCACCACGCACCTTACACTCCAAATTGGATGATGATGTCCACGATGTCAACTTCCACTCCACCACCCGACTGGAAGTTGTAGAAAGTTGGCCTATTGGCAATGGACGAACGCTCTGCTGCTTCTGGTAAAATTTCATCAGTTTTTCCCTAATTAAAGATTCAAGAGGTTATTTTTCACATACATATACATACAGTCATACATATATGCAGTGAAATGTCATGACACCAGGTGATTACACACAATAAGCTCTAAAAATACCAAAAATGCTAAAATGTGCGTAATTGATACAAGGCTCTCGCACAGCCGGCTGCAAGGGGCAGCGCCACAATCACGATTCTGGGTTCTATAATTATATAATAGTATTAATTGTCTGTGAGATGTAGTATATTCTCATGAAACACCAAAAGGTATTAAAAACCACCTGCTCCAAATGTACATCGATATGGATCAAACTTAAGCCACGAGATGTCTGCGACGTCCCAGTTCAACGAGATAGGGGCCTGGACCCCTCATAATTTGGCAAGGAAATGGGTATCGCTCTGGGCGTCACATTAACTTTGTCTGTGGTTAATGCACCCTTCACTGATGGAGTTCTGTGTCTCTGCTCGAACTACTATTTTATTTTAACAGGTTAGTCTCATTGACATTCAGAATCACGTTTACAGCAGAGTCTGTTTAGTGAATACACAACATAACACATGACACATAAAAGGCAGAGCGCTACAGCATAAAATAACATTTACACAGAGTAAAATAATGGAAGGTGGAAATCCAGGAGGCAAAACAATTACAATGTCCTGCTTCATTACCCAGAGTTTTAACCATCGCTTTGAACATATTCCAAGAGACAACCTGCTGCAGTTTTGAACCTGTAACAAACATTTAAAACCTGGAAAGTGATCCAGAATGATCACACTCATGTGGGGCTGTTCAGCGGTGAAATGGCTCAATCAAGGAAGCCTTTCAGGTAATTGGTCTGGAAGTGGCCGTTATTGCTTGTTTCGCAATTTCCTCATTCAATTTTGTTACATGAAAAATAAGGATTTTCTGGTCAGCATTTGACTGCATTTCACCTTCAAATGCATTGATACCTCAGGGGCTTTTTGTTCTTATTTTAACTTTATCAACGCAGATAATTCTGCTGGTTTATATGACAAACTGAGGAGGGGAGACCTCGTTTCACTCTGTGACCTTTCATCCTTGTCAGAGCAGCGTGTTAAGCAACAAAATGAAACAAAGGTTTATAGCTTGAAGACGTGAGTTCTGATGAGATGTAATTTGAGTGTTGCTGGTCTATTGTGAGTTGAGCATTTGCTGCCGTGACGGTTACATACCTGAGGGAAGGTTTGTCCTTCCTGACTCCCCCCTGCTCTTCTTCAGCCCTGACTCATTCCAGGTGTGTGTGCGTGTGTGTGTGTGTGTGTGTGTGTGTGTGTGTGTGTGTGTGTGTGTGTGTGTGTGTGTGTGTGTGTGTGTGTGTGTGTGTGCGTGTTGGTTCTAGCATGCTTGTGCTTTTATTTTATGGATATTTGGACAAACTATGTGAACATACAAGAGGTTCAGGGTCTTTCGTCAAAGTATATCCACCTGTGTGTGTGTGTGTGTGTGTGCATGTGGATTGTGTGTCTGGCATGCGGGCCTGTATGTCAGCACAGAGACACCCTCTGGCCAGTGCCAAATAAAGTCTCCTCACCTGTTTTTGGCCTTTTATGAGAGACTGTGTGTGTCATCTCCCAGGGGCCAATGTCACACTGACTTAAAGCCACTGGAACAATCGGTCAACTCCACAGGGCAGGGTTGGAGAAAACAGCCTAGACTGCCATTAATCCTACAGAAGCTATTTTGTCCTCTCTAATCTCTATTCCTCGCAATCTGTTTAAAGAATAGATGCACAGATCCACACCAAGGTCTACCCCACATGTAACCGCGCCTTGTAGATTTTTAGTTTGTCGGTAGTCCAAATGGATTTTTTAAATGTTTCTTTCTTGTCTGCCAAAATATCCCTCTGGTAGATAACCTGTAATTCATGGAATGCTTTGTTAAACTCAGGAGATAACTAACAAGTTACAGGAATAAAGACAATCCCCCTAGTTAGTTGAAAATGTAATTTTGCTCTGTAGGGTCTTTTTTAAGGAATCAATGACTCGTAGAAGTTTGAGGATACTGCTTCCCTACTGATTACAATCGAAATGAAAAACAAATTTAACTTGAAAATGTAGACAAAAGATAATGGCGGGTGGACACTAGTCCAACCACACCCACTTGAGCACTACAACACATGCTTGCACACACACGCTTTGGATGGTGGCTGGTGAAATGAGGCCTCTGCATTTAACCCATCCTGGCTTGTCCTTCCTCCGGGGGCACAGCCAGGAGCAGTGGGCAGCATATGTGGACGTGCCCGGGGATGAGTGTCCATTGCTGGTCGGACGATGATGGGTGCATGTTTTTGGGGGGGTCCTTACTGACGTGAGGTGGAGGAAACCCCATGTGAGCATGGAGAGAACATGCAAACTCCACACAGAAAGGCTCCTATTTGGGAGATCACCCGCCGGAGCACAGTGCCAACAGCGCCCCAGGTGGGAATTGAACCCAGGACCTTCTTGCTGTGAGGCAGCAGTGCAATGCACTGCTGCCTCAATTGCAAAGATAAAAAAATCATGACTTAGCACGGTTGCTATCGTACATTATAGTGGTAAAGTAAATTATAGTGGTATAGTTCATTATAGTGGTATATTTCATTACAGTGGTATAGTTTATTATATTGGTAGATTTTATTATAGTGGTATAGTTCATTATAGTGGTACAGTTCCTCATAGTGGTGTAGTTCATTATAGTGGTATTGTTCATTATAGTGATATAGTCTATTATAGTGGCACAATTCCCCATAGTGGTCTAATTTATTGTCGTGGCATAGTTCATTATATTGGCATAGTTCATTATTGTGGTATAATGGTAAATTTATAGTTATAATGGTATAGTTCATTATAGTGATGTGGTTAATTATAATGGTGTAGTTCATTGCAGTAGTGTAGTTCATTAAAGTGGTACAGTTAATTAACTTAGGAACGTCCACAACATCCTTTATCTCTAGTCCCTAGGAAGCAAAAAGTTACAGAGGCAAGTAAAGTAAAGGACACACACACACACAAACACACACACACACACACACACACACACACACACACACCCACACACACACACACACACACACACACACACACACACACACACACACACACACACACACACACACACACACACACACACACAAACACACACACACACACACACACACCAGTCCTTAGCATCTTGTTAATTCACTCTATGGATGGATTGCAATGAGAACTGTATGTTTTCATGAATATTCACTTATGCGTATGCCTTCTATCATGCATTCAATCAAACAAACCAATAGATACCAACAAATAATAACATAAAACTCAGAAACAGCAGTTTTACAATAAGACCTTTTGACCTTCACAGCAGGCAATTGAAAGACTTTCAGAGTACAACCATCTCATGTTATTCTCTGTGTTCACTGTTTGAAACAAAGAACGAAACATTGAAATTGAAAATAATTTGAGACATAATCAAACAGATGTCCAACAGGGGTTTGATGTAACAATAAATCACCGCCTTGTCAAACATCACTGCCTTGACATTTTTGCCCATTCTGACAACACGCGTGTTTTCTTTTCTAGAAGCTCACAGCATCCGACCGTGTGCAAGCCTAGACAGGTATCACCTTGAGCTGTAAACGCTCCAACAATCAGACATCTAGCTGTCAATTTTAAGAGACAGGCATGAAAAAGAAAATACAAAGAAATTGCACAGAGGATTCCAGAGTAGGGGGATTTGGGGGGGGGTTAGGGTTAGGGTTAGGGTTTGGGAGGGGGGGGGGGGGGTGTGTTAGATCAGTTTGTTTCTATGAAAATAGCAGAACTTGAAAAGAACCATCGTCAAAGAACCATCTTTATAATTAATCAAAGATTTACAGGCTCTGCTCCAGAATGAGGAATCACTTCCCTGTTGCAAGAAATTCATTCCTTTTCTCCACCTCATGGATTTAAAGTTTACCCTTAGCATGATCTGATTCCCTGGTATGACTCAACATGTGCACTTAAATAGATACTGTACCTACATAAGGTGAACCAAAACACATCCAATGTTTTATTGTGTAATGATTTCTTGGAGAGCACAGGTGAGTTAAATCAGAGGATTAACTGAGGCTAAGCTTGTAAAGTTGAAAACATGACGTTAATTTTATTACTTTAGGGGGCGATTTAAAGAAAATATGTTGTTGGATGATTACTCAACCTCTGCATCTTCACTGTATTGATGTCAAGTAGGCTGTACACGACAGAGTTCTGATTATTTTTGTTTTATGACATACCAAGACGTGTGTGTGTGTGTGTGTGTGTGTGTGTGTGTGTGTGTGTGTGTGTGTGTGTGTGTGTGTGTGTGTGTGTGTGTGTGTGTGTGTGTGTGTGAAGTTTATTTCATAGACTGGCACCAAATCTTTACTTCCTCACTGTTTTATCAATCTTACGATACCTATCACAAACTATTACTCCTTTGGTGAAATGACAGTGCAACAATGAAGTGTACAAAGTAAATAAGTAATTGTGTCAAAACTCTTTTGCATGTTTAATACATTTCATGAAACTCTTGTAGTTTCAAGAACCATCATAACAGCATATTAACCTCCTTATAAAATTAAGACAATGTAGATGTGTAGATGTGCATGTTAGAATATGTTTGCATCCATTTTACATTGTTCCTGAATGTTTGAGTGGGAAAGTTGTGAGAAAGTTTTTTTTTTTTTTTTACCGATATAAGCATGCCGTTTTGAGCATCACCCCTTAATTGTGGCTCCATACTGGTCATGCTCTGTCGATATAAATATGCCCTTCGCTTGCAGCGGAGATAAGAGGATCAGGAGGGCGCACCGCTGCCCTGGATGTGCGCTGGTGTGTTATCTCATTTTTTTGATCTTTTGAGAGAGCATGCTCGCAATCTTTCCCTCAAGGGGTGTCCTTAATATTTCACGACAGTGCAATGTATCTTTTGACACTGAAATATGCTGTGAATTAAACATGACTGACTGCATAATCAAGGGCCTTTAATGCAAGAACAAGGGCACGCCTCCTTGGCTTTGGCCTATTAATTAAAGAGATTACACTCAAAGATTTCGCTCAAGCTAAATTGGGGTATATTTATTTTATATGATCATTTTGAAAGTTGACACCTTTACTTATTTTATGGCCATATTTACTTTTCAGGCTGGTGTACTTCTGGGAGCCTTAAGGGGTAATCATTTTTAAGGAGAGCATTAAAGCAGGGTCAGCCATAAGGCTTTCTCTTACCTTAAGGTAAGGCATGCAGAGTGCACTATCCCACTACTCACTATTCCCATTCATTTTGACTGAGGGAAGGGCTCTCTAGGGAGACAGTAACACTCACTCAGGACTTTTATGAGGAACACTATACTGATAGTGGGTAGGGCCTCCTTTACACTAAAAACAGCCTCAATTCCTCTTGGCATGGATTCCACAAGATGTTGGAAACATCTGAGATTCGGGTCCATGTTGACATGATTCCTGCAGATTTGTCAGCTGCACATTCATGCTGCAAATCTCCCGTACTTCCCACACATCCCAAAGGTGTTCTAATGGATTCAGAACTGGCGATTGGGAAGGTCACTTAAGAACATTGAACTCATTGTCATGTTCATGAAACCAGACGACTTTTACTTTGTGACATGGTGCATTATCACGCTGGAAGTAGCCATTAGAAGATGGGTAAATTGTGGTCATGAAGGGATGCACGTGGTCAGCAACAATACTCCAATAGGCTGTGGCATTCAAGCCGTGATTGATTGGTTTTAACGGATCCAAAGTGTGCAAAGAAAATATTCCCCACACCAAAAAATTCTCCACACCATTACACCACTGCCACCAGCCTTGACTGTTGAAACAAGATGGCTCTGGATTTTATGCATTGCACTGCTGCCACATGATTGGCTGATTAGATAATTGCAGGAATACGTATGTGTGCAGGGGTTCCTCATAAAGTGTTTAGTGAGTACAATAGTTAAATATTAAAATGTAAAAAAAAAACTCCTTCCTTATGTCTTCCAGAGGAATAGCTTTGATCTGTATTATCTAGAAACAGAAAGAAAGAAGAAACAGTCTTTATTCGTCACGCAACACACCACACTACAACACATGCTTGCACACACACACACATGCACATGCTTTGATGGTGGCCGGTGAAATGGCTCCTCTGCTTTTAACCCATCCTGGCTTGTCCTTCCTCCGGGGGCACAGCCAGGAGCAGTGGGCAGCATACGTGGACGCGCCCGGGGACCAGGTGATAAGTGTCCATCGCTGGTCAGACGATGATGGGTGCATGTTTTTGAGGGGGGTCCTTACTGACGTGAGGTGGAGGAAACCCCATGTGAGCACGGGGAGAACATGCAAACTCCACACAGAAAGGCTCCTATTTGGGAGATAACCCGCCGGGGCTCTATCTACGTTCTATATCTACGTTCCTTATCAAAGCTTGAAATCTTCTGCTTTCAGAGTCGATCAGGAAACATTAAACCCAATTTTAGTCATTAGCCCAGAAAGTTTTTTTCCAGGACAAAATAGAAATAAGTACAGGTAAAATGTTTATTCATCAAGCCAAACAAAGACCTTCTAAATAAATGAAGATGAAACATCTTTGCGTAGAGATTTCACAGGTTGGATAGTACATGCAAATTGTGTCCTCAATATACCTTATCAATACAGAACAACATGCAGAAACGTGAAAGTAATCTTTGCAGCCATTCAACAAAGTGGAGATGAAATAGGATATTGAATAATAGAATAACTTGAAGCACACAAGTAATATACTCACCACTGATGACATGCTCTCATCCATTTCAAGTCCAACTCCTCATCTAAGTAGCATCATCAAATTCCCCAAGGACTATACCAAGTGGCACCACTATTACAGTTAGCTGTGAAGTGAGCCATTGATATTACCTTCTATGGATGCACGCTTAACATAGTGAGAACCATTTCTGGGCCAATCTCATTAAAAATGTATCATTCATATCTAAACAAGTAAATATATATACAATAACACCTAGCTGTGTGATAGAGTAGGGGAAGACATTGTTACATCCATTATGAATGCCCTTGCTGATCAAGCTTGTCACATTGCCCCGATGAAATGACACATCACTCAACACATTTCGTCAAGAACAAACTCTTACAAAACAATATTGTTGATAAAGACGCCAACATTGTAAAATGAACCTTCCCACCGCAATTCAAAAAAAAAACCACAACAACACACAAGAACGTGACAGAGCCACAGGTGTTTTAATTGGCAGTTTGCTTGTCTTGTTTGCCACTATGTGTAAATGTTATCATGAAATACAAATCAATCTCCAAAATATCTCACAATGATTAGATTCAACATCACTAGTCCAAGTCTTAATTCATCAATTAAATAAAAAATCCCAGTGCTGGGTTGCCATTTGTCAGCAGTATAAGATTAAACAGATAAGAAGATTGACCCTTGAAGACTCTTAGGAAGGTATTTTACAAAGAACCGAGCATTGTGTACCATGAACAAAACTGATTTGGGAGAGGAACCAGCGTGATGGGAGTGCCATGCCTTCTGTCGGAGGGAAGCAGTGAGTGGCCACCTTCTGCAGGGCAAGGACATTGAACAGTGGTGGAAGGAAGAGGCTGAACACATCTGTATGGCTGTATGTCAAGCATGATGACTCCCCTGCGGCAATACAGGCAATACAGGTGTGTGACTTCACTCCCGGCAGGAACACCGCAAGGTAGACAAACAGGTAGGAGGCAGCGGTGACCGGATTCACAATAAATTCAGGGTCGAGTGGACACAATCATGAAGGGCATTACTCCCCTTGAGGATTGCATGGCCGCCGTTTTTCCCCCGAAGCCTCAAAGCTGGGTGGGAAACATGAAGCCCATTTTCAACTAGCCCATGAGAGGGGATGATAGAAAATTCACCAAATATAAAAATAGCGTCCAATTCACAAACACTGGTGTTAATAGCCACATGCAGTTAGAGTGACACTATTACCGTCTGCAGAGATCTAGTGGTAATTTAAATGCCAACGCTGCGTGACCATTTTCAGAGAGCTGGTGCAACTGAAGCACATTTAAAAGGATGTCACACCCAGACATTCCAATGATCTGTAAGTTATATTTTGACATTATTATTATAATTATTATTACTGTCCCATCATCTGTAGGTAGCGGAATGTGCGGCAGTCCGTTGTTTTCAAAATGCACTCCAAAAGCAACTTGTTGAAACTTTGAATAATTTATTGTACAAAAAAGCGTAACAAACGTTGGCAAAACCAGTTCCATAATTCCTATTAAACTCCAAATATATCAAAAAACTACTAAAAGTTATACGGAATAGTGATAAAGTGCTCAAAACTGGCCTTGAATCACAGATGGCAGCGAACCTGCAAAATTGTGAGTCAAAGATATTAAATTAACTGTCATAATTTCTACATTGTAAAATAAAGATTCAGTGAGAACTAGAAAGTAACAATTTTAATATGTACACATTTTATTCATCCAATAAATAAACGGTTTTTTTTTTATTTTTGGAGAAGTGGTTGAATAACAGTTTGTTTGAATTTAGCAGGGACAGGACCTGATAGAAGAGAGGGCAAAATCTTACATCACAGGCAGGATAATGTCTCTTTTGCATATATGAGCATGTTTGTTGTAATTGAGAGTGACCAAACGTGAAAGGCTTTTTTTCTCTCTGTACAGAGGACATCCCTTTACATAACAACATTATATCAAGCTGCATCATTAATACCAATGGTTCTTTACCTTTGTTCCAGTTCCAAACAAAATCGAGTGTGAAAAAGTGTGTCCGTGAGTATAAAGAGCGCCACCTATACATTACAGATCCCCCACCATGTTTAACAGTTAGCAACAAAGGTGTCCTTTTACTTTCTCCAAATGTAAGCCCATCTGGATGAAGGAAATGGGGTGAAAGATGACCATTTTTAATTTTTTTTACATTGCTCTGGGGTCTAGACTTTGTGCTCCTAAAACCAGCTCCTACATCTTTGTGTGTTGGCCTCAATTACAAGTGGCTTTCGAATGGAGTTTTGTGAAGCTCACACCGTGTAGTTTGTGTTGAGTCTGGGTCACGGAGGTGATTCAATTCTGTGGTAATTGTTTATGCTTTTATGGCAATTATCCACAATCCTCTCAAGTCTTATCCATCCCCGTCCGTGAGCTTTGACTTGTAACCACCGAGCCTCTGAGGCAGTTTGTCCACGTCGTGTATTGTCATGATTTTTTTTTACTTTTTCCCTTGACATATTGCGTATTTTTTCTGCAGTTTTTGTGACAGATGCACCTGCGATTGTATTTCACTTTTTGGCTTCTTTGATACTGTTATTTTGTAAGTAGCTGTTTTGAAAACACATACAGTATAAAAATGGTTGTCAGACCTCTTTTATATTTCGCTACTGCTAATTGGAAATCAACCAATCATGCATAAATAGTGCAGTTGAGTCATTTTGGCACCTAATCTCATTTCTCATTAATAGACATATGCTCACCTTATTCATCTGTATGCATCTTCATTATGAGTTATACCATTTGTATTGCTGCTACTTTATTATGTATATACCTAATTTTCCTGGGTAAATTCACTTTGGTATGAAGAGGTACTTGACAAATAAGTGCTTTTAAGGGTGCAGAGGTGAGTCTTTGCTCATTCATCCCACAGCAGGGGTAGCTGCCAGGGGTGGCAGCAGTACTAGCGGTGTTTCAATGCCTCACATGAACTGGTTTCATTCAAACAACTTACAATGTAATGCCTTGTTCAAAAGCCTGAATGGAGCACAGCAAAACAGCTTCCAAGCAGACACATTTTGAGACTTGTTATCTTTTTGAAAAGAGTGAAGATGGTTTCTCAGATTTATAGATTCAGAACATTTGTCATGACGCAAAAGGTGAAAAGGGTCCGTTTGTTGGTGTGTTTCCACATTTTAATGAACCTCCTTGGGACTCACTCTCTCAACACTATCGCTCTCTCGCTCTCTCTGTCTCTCCCTCTCACACTCTCTCTCTCTCTCTCTCTCTCTCTCTATCTCTCTCTCTCTCTCAAACTCAAACCATTTCAGAAGAAATTCCACATACTGTATATGGACATGTATTACCTCACAGAGAATTCATGACCTCATTTCCATGTGTCATATTGACCTAATAGGCTTGGCCATTACAGTAAGAAAAGGGTGTGATCCACAGGGTTGGGTTTATACAGTATCTTTTATTTTTTCCCCTTTTCCTCCCATTTTGTTCCTCTGAAGTTTTTTTTTCATTTGGGAGAGTGGGTCATGGGCCCTTAGCTTGTGAATATATAGATAAACTTTAAAGACAAAAAATTAATATAATTAAAACCCACTGAGCAGCTCAGTGACACTGAGCTGAAGCTTAGTGTCCCTTGGGCACTTTACTCAAGGGCAAAGTGTTCCTTATCATGTCACACAGTTTAGCAAAGATACATTATATTGTAGATATTGAATAAGGCAAATAAGCCATGAATATATGGCTAATTAAAAAAAAGATGATTAAATCAAGATCAATGGATTTAATTAACATTTAGACGATTCAAGAAAGTTCATGAAAAAATGCTCTAATGTTCTAATGAGTCTCATGTCTAAAAAGTATATATTGTTTTATATATATATATATATATATATATATATACAGCATATACAGTGTATATATATAAATATTTATATATATTTATTTTTTATGTATATAGAGTATATACTTGCTGTGAAGAGTAAATATGAGCTGACATGGTGCTGGTGGGACCAGCCTAAAGAGCCAGTCCAATATCGACTGACAGAGGAGTATAAGTGAAGCACGTAGCAGCAACCATCAGCACGACAAACTAATTAGAGGGTGACAAGAATCAGTTGTCAGCTGTCACTGTGTATTCCATGCCTTATTTATTTATTTGATTATTTTCCAGAGACAAATGCATTTCTTGAATAAATTTTTTATGTGGTTTAAACCACTTTAATAATAAAAAAGAAATTTGCAGAGTTTTCCAACGGTATACAAAACTCATTTGTGCTGCCTGCGCGAGTGCCTTGTATCGATTACGCACATTTTAGTATTTTTTGTATTTTTAGGGCTTATTGTGCGTAATGACGGGTGTGACATTTCACTGCATGTATGTATGACTGTATGTACAGTATATGTATGTGACAAATAAACTTCTTGAATCTTGGTATGAGTATCAGGCATCATATAGAGTGTTTTTACAGTAAACAAAATAATATTAATTGTTTTATCTCCTTAATAGCTTTAGTGCTGTCTTGCTTTTATGATATGTGCACAGTAAAAGATTGCCAAATGTGTTATTGGTTGCTGTGTGTTCTTTCATGACATTTTTTCTTAAACAAAAGCATACTATAATTTATACTTTACTCATGTTTTTAATTATACATATACAGTGTGTGTGTGTGTGTATATATATCCACACACACACACACACACACACACACACACACACACACACACACACACACACACACACACACACACACACACACACACAGATCAGCCATAACATTAAAACCAATGGCAAGTGAAGTGAATAACATTGCTCATCTTCGAATGGCACCTGTCATGGGGTAGAACATATTAGGCAGCAAGTGAACAGTCAGTTCTTGAAGTTGATGTCTTGGAAGCAGGAAAAATTGACAAGTGTAAGGATCTGAGCGACTTTGACAAGGACCAAATTGTGATGGCTAGACGACTGGGTCAGAGCATCTCCAAAACAGCCGGTCTTGTGGGGTGTTGGTATGCAGTGGTAAGTACCAACTAAAAGTGGTCCAAGGAAGGACAACCGGTGAACCGGTGACAGTGTTATGGGCACCCATGGGCTCATTGATGCACGTGGGGAGTCCCGCAAAAGAATGACTGTAACACAAATTGCTGAAAAAGTTATTGCTGGCTTTGATAGAAAGGTGTCAGAACACACAGTGCATGGCATATTGCTGCGTATGGGGCTGTGTAGCCGGAGACCGGTCAGAGTGCCCATGCTGACCCATGTCCCTATGAGCGTCAGAACTGGACCATGGAGCAATGTAAAAACGTTTTCACCGACACCATGTGGATGGCCGGGGTTAGGGTCCGATCCAATCGAGCATCTTTAGGATGTGCTGGAACAACAACCCAGATCCATGGGGCCCCAAGTCGCAACTTACAGGACTTAAAGGATCCACTGCTAACGTCTTGGTGCCACATACCACAGGACACCTTTCAGAGGTCTTCTGGAATCCTTGCCTCAACGGGTCAGAGATGTTTTAGAGGCATGAGGGGGAGCTACACAATATTAGTGGTTCCCTATTGCAGGGACTGCAATTTATTACTCATGGGACTGATCGTCATATCGCAATTCAATTGAAACACTCTGCATTCACGCCAGAAAAGGCAGAGGAAGTGACGACGCCGAACTTCCATCCCGCCCCCGCGGATATATATTTTGACTCGAGTTCCGCTTCCACCTCTTTTCTGACATTGCATAAGAAGAATCCACACCGAGACTATCGCATTTCCACGCCTGCTTCACCTCACGGATCCCACTCATGTGATTCGGTGTGAATCACCGGCTTGAGTACCATTCGGTGAGGTAGTATATATATATTACATTTATGTGTGTTAGGGTTAGTCTGATTTGTGTCACATCTGTGGCTGATCAATATATTAGTGGACGATAATACTGAAGGTTAGCAGTTACATCTCCATTACTGTGCCATCACCGTTTATAAGTCAATCCAGTTTCCATGAATACAAGATGACATCTTACATAGAGCCACTTAAAGGGCCTTTCCACAGCTGTCTATTATCACACATCAGGGAACATCATCAGCCGACTCTCTCCAGCTAACCTCGGTCCTACAGTATAGTCACAACTGTCAGCCCTCCCTAACTCACAGACTTTCCCTTATATTGAAAATATTTCCATATGCATTGAGGGTTAAGCCGCCTATTAGCTAAGATTTCATTTCTGGGGGCTTCCATCGGAACAGATTTTTGCTATTTGATATATTTAATGCAGAAGAGGATGCCTGTCCAGTCCTTCAATTGGAACACCATTTTTTACTTCTATTCATATATTCGTTGATGTATTTATTTTCCTGTTTGTGGTCAAGGAGGTGTTTCGGTCTCACTTCTCTGCGAAAAGTTTCTTCTCTATGTCGTTATGGATTAAGCGGAGCGGGTGGTGGAAGCTCTGAATCATATTTTGGACCTTAATCTGACCAGTGCGATAGATCCAAGTCAGTGTTAGCAGCGAGTACTGGACTTCATTTTTACGGTGACGCGGAGAATGACAGGGCTGCTGAATCTGATATTACTCCAAACTGAAAGAACATTCAAACAGCGGATTTCCAACTTAATGTGATGATGAAACATAATATTTTCAGGAACCACCGGAGGAGACCGACAATACATCCGTTGTTGTTACAACGGAAGAAGTCGATGACGTGATGAAGTCCATTGAGGTTGGTGACAGACTTTCAGATTTCAGATTTTGTGACACTTATAATATTGATAGACTCTACATTTTGTTGTGTTGTCTGTACTTTTAAACTTAAAAATAATTCCACTTTTATAAAACATGGATATTTTTACTGTTAAAGAAAAGCTTTTTTTTTTTAAACAAATTAAGTTGTGTGTTGTTGAGCTTCTTGTGATTGGCCCATTCAGCAGTATGATAATTAGTCATGAGGCTTTGTTTGTCCGCCAATGCCATTTGCATTCTGGGAGCTAGCTAAGTGAACCTAGTGTGGGTAAAACTTTGGAGGCGATTATCTCAGAAACACAGTTTGCCACACCCTTTTCATTAACAAGTCATAGCTTTAAAAATATTTTCTTGATTTGCACAAGTGACACCTTGTTTGGAAACTCTGATTCTCCACTTTCAAATGATGCCAAAAAAACTTGAAAGCCACCAAATTACCCTAAAGTACGCGTTGGGTCATATATTGCTAACTATGCCGGCATCGATGCCTACCTCCACGGATTGTGGGAACCGTTCGCGTTGGTCGACAGACTCAGCGCTCTAGAGAAGTCGGTCTTCAAAAACATCCACAGCCTGCGTGAGGACGTGAAGAAGCAGGATGAACTGTTTGTGCGTCTGACCTCCATCGCTAGCACTCAGGCTAAGCACATCTCCTGCGCCATGTCCTCCGCTGTGATCGGATCGGACCTAGACTCCACTCTCCCATGGCCCAGATCCATTCTCACTGCGGGTGAGTGGGATCCATCTGACTCCCCGCCGGCTGTGATAGAGGAGCAATGGCTCAAGTCCCGGACCTGCTCCACCCACAGTCAATGCCAGAGATATGCGGGAATTCCCTTCTTTGGGGGGGTGCTCACATTCCACTGTGGCATCGAGGGCACCAAATGGTCTCTACCACCATGGGCCTCGTTTCCACTTCCGCCAGACTATCCATCGCCTGCCAGGGCCTCCTCTCCCGAGCTAGTTAGTGGCTCCTTCGCCGCCGCAGACCCCACCGTTTTTCAACGCCGCAGAGTGCTGCCACGGCTTCAGCAATGTGATCTCCGCCCGTCGGAGTCGCCCCGTAGCCACTGACTTGGACCGCCTGTCTGCGCCGCCTCCGGGAGGACGGTGCTGTCCTGGCTCGGCTGCTGCGGCTGTCCTTCGGGACTCCTCTGCTGCCGGACCTCACTCCATGCTCATTATCGGCTCCTCCATGGTTCAACACATCACCCTGCCTGCGGCTAAAACCATCTGCTACTCTTGTCCGGGATATAGACTCCAGAATCCCACAGATGCTGGATCAAAACCCGTCTGCCTTCACTGTTCTCATCCACGTCGGAACCAACGATCTCAGGAACAAACAATCGGACACACTTAAAGAAGACTTTTCGAAGCTTATTGACAGTCTTCTCCAGTCAGTTCGGTTCATCGTCTCCGGCCCGCTGCCGTGTCCCAGCTTTTGAGACATAAAAGTCATGCGTGTCCTTCAGCTACATACGTGCTCAAGGGAAACTGCTGCTCCCTCAACTTACCATTTGTGGACAACTTCGGCACCTTCTTAAACCGTCCAAACGTCTTCAGACATGATGGAGTTCATCCAAACTTTCACAGATCACGCCTCATCACCTTGAACATGGAAGTTACGCTGAAATTTTCTGTTCGTCCGCTGATGTTTGGTGAGTCTGATTCACTCTGACATTAATGACTGTCACTCTGCTGTCCAAATTCCTGTAGCTATAAACCATAGACCTAAATTACATAACTTCCCTGTAACATACAGGAATCTAAAAAATGTATTCCTAGTTCGGACTCAACCTCTCAGAACCCCACAGAGCCATACACCAAGAACAATAAAAATGTCTCTATTAAATGTCAGGTCACAAACTACATTTACATTTACATTTAGTCATTTGGCAGACGCTTTTATCCAAAGCGACTTACAAGGGAGGATAACATTCAAGTACATTGCGACAGAGACATTAGTGTAACAATAAATACTGCTAGGTAGTGCTAAGTAATTGTAGGTTAGGAGAGGAGGTACTCACTGAAGAGCTGGGTCTTCACGTGCTTCTTAAAGACAGAGATGGAGGTCCCTGCTCTGGTCATTTTTGGCAGCTCGTTCCACCAACGTGGAAGTACAAATGAGAATAGCCTGGATTGCCGTGGCTGTATGGCCGGCAGAGCCAGGTGACACTCATTTGACGAGCGCAGCACCCGGGGGGCAACATGTACTCTTACAAAGAGCATTTAAGTAGTTGGGAGCATTCCAAGCAATCACTTTGTAGGCCAGCATAAGAGACTTGAACTTGATGCGAGCGGCTACAGGTAACCAGTGGACCTCGATGAGCAGCGGAGTGACATGTGCCCTCTTTGGCTGGTTGAACACCAGTCGCGCCGTCGCATCATCTGTATCATCTGCAGTGGCTTCACCGCACACGCTGGCAAGCCTGTTAAGAGACCGTTGCAGCTGTCGAGACGGGACATCACAAAGGTTTGTACCAGCAGTTGAGTGGCATATTGGGTCAGGTACGGCCTGACTTTTCGGATGTTGATTAGTGCAAAGCGGCAGGACCGGGAGAGGGCGGCAACATGGTCCGAGAATGTCAGTTGGTCATCAATAATGACACCTAGATTCCTTGCAGTCTTGGTAGGAACAAGAGATAAAGAGTCGATTTTAATATCAATGTTGTGATAAATACGTTCTTTGGCTGGGAAGACCAACAGTTCCGTTTTCGCCAGATTTAGTTGAAGATGATATTCCTTCATCCATGTGGATATGTCAGCGAGACAATCCGAGATCCGCGTCGAGACAGTGGGGTCGTCGGGCGGGAAGGACAGATAGAGTTGAGTATCATCCGCATAGCAGTGGTATGAAAAGCGGTGAGGTGGTGTATATGGCAAAGAGGAGGGGTCCTAGCACCGAGCCTTGGGGCACCCCTGTGGTGAGGTTGGGAGGCACAGACAGCTGGCCTTGCCATGTCACACTGAACGAGCGCCCAGTAAGGTAAGATTCAAACCAGGAAAGTCAACTGCCCGTTATGCCCATACTTGAGAGTATGGACAGGAGTATGCTGTGGTTGACAGTGTCAAAAGCAGCTGATAAGTCTAGCAGAATGAGAGCTGAGGATTTGGCAGCAGCTCTAGTAGTTTTTAAGGCCTCTGTCACAGACAACAGGGCTGTTTCGGTGGAGTGACCACTTTTGAAGCCAGGTGTATCGAGAAGGTTGTTTCTTGACAGGTATTCTGTAACCTGTCTAGAGACCGCCCTCTCTATGGTTTTGGAAAGGAATGGGAGGAGAGAGACCGGCCGATAGATTTCTACTTGATTGGCATCGAGTGAGGGTTTTTTGAGCAGTGGTGCGACCTCAGCCACTTTGAAAGCGGAGGGGAAAGTGCCAGAAGTTAGGGAAGAATTAATCACATGTGTGATTGCCGGGGTGATAGTCGGTGATAAAGCTTGAAGGAGGTTAGATGGGATCGGATCTAGCGGACAGGTAGCAGGACGGCTACATGTTAGTAGTTTAGATACCTCACTTTCAGCGAGGGGGGTGAAACCAGGGAACGATGAGCCTAGGGCTGGAGAAGACAGGTTGTGAGTAAGTTGTTTAGTGAATTGGCTGCTGATGGCTGCCACTTTGTTAGTAAAAAAGGAGGCAAGGCAGTCAGCAGTGAGGTTAGTAGCTGGGGGAGGTGGTGGAGGGTAAAGCAGAGACTTGAAGGTGGCGAATAACTTACGTGTGTCTGTGGCACCGTTGATCCTGTCGTTGAAGAAGGCCTTCTTTGCAGTAGTGATGCTGGAAGAGAAGGAGGACAGCAGTGTCTGGTAGCTTGCAAGATCTTCAATTGTTTTGGATTTGTGCCATTTCCTCTCGGCTGCTCTGAGGTCATTGCGCGTTGTCCAGAGGGTGTCAGTCAGCCAAGGATGCGACTGGGTTGATCGAGCAGGTCTGGTGGATAGTGGACACAGGCTATCCAGACATGAGCTCAAGGTGGAGCAGAGAGAGTCAGTGGCATCATTAACCTGCAGAGAGGAGTGAGTGCCGTGGGGCGGAAGAGAAGAGGAGAGCACAGAGGAGAAGTGGGTGGGAGACAGGTTGCGGAGATTGCGGCGGATAGTAACCATGGGTGGGGAGGTGGGGGGTTGTTTTGGTAGCTGGACATTGAAGTGGATGAAGAAGTGGTCTGAGAGATGAAGAGGAGTGACCCTTAGGTTGTCCGTGGTGCAGCTCCGAGCAAGAATGAGATCAAGCTCTTTGCCAGCCTTGTGAGTCGGTGGAGTCGGGATCTGTCTTAGGTCGAATGAGCAAACCAAAGACAGGAAGTCAGCCGAGCTCGCACTGTCCAAGTGGATGTTCACAGGACGAGCATGGGACACTCATGCTCAGGAATTGATGACAGCAGGGTGTCAAGCTCATGTAGGAAGTCACCTAGTTGTCCTGGTGGACGGTAGATGACAACCACATAGGCTTTCACCGGAGCAGTCACCAAGACGGCGTGATATTCAAAGGAGACAAAGCTGTTTAAAGGCAGCAGTGGATTAAATTTCCATGTGTTGGAAATTAGCAGGCCAGTCCCACCATCACGGCCAGATGGTCTGGATGTGTGGGAGAATGTGTAGTTTGTGGAGAGTGCAGCCGGGGTTGCGCTATCTTCCGGTTTAATCCACGTCTCAGTGAGAGCAAGGAGCTCCAAGGAGAGGTGGTTGGCATGACCAGAAATGAAGTCTGCCTTGTTAACTGCAGATCGACAATTCCACAAGTCAACAGAGAAGGAGGACTTTGCAGAAGATGTTTGCTGCAGGGACCTGAGGTTACCCAGATTGCATCGGTGTATGGTATAACAAGGCTTTCTGGGTGACCTTGAAGTTGTAGAGATGCGGTAGTAGCACATTTTGTATGGAGTAAGAAAAAGAAGGCAGATTTGCCTTGTTCGGTGTCCTTGCTTTGGTGGACGTGCAGAGGTAGATGTGCGTCTTTACACAGAGCGACTACAAATGGGCCAACGCTTGAAGCTAACGCTTCAAGGGCAGGACCATAAATAGGTGATAGAATACAGCTTCTCATGTGATTAGGGTTGCACCTGGCTAAGAGCACGCCCACATAAGAGAGGACTTACCTGAATAGGGGGTGTGTCTGGAGCACAAGCTTGTTGGCAGATCAGCAAATAGCAGTGAAATATGCAGAGTCAAACCAGTAGTCCTAAGTTGCAATACTACAATACTAGATAACATAAGCAGAGCAGTAATACACTACACAGCAACTTCAGCACTAGAGCTCGACTCAGAGTTCAGTTTGTAGTGACGGGCATTTATCCTTGTTCAGTGAAAGAAGGACACGCCCAGAAAGTAACTAACAAGTCATTTTTAGTTAATGAGCTTATGTGTCCCCATAACCTGGATTTCTCTCTACTGACTAGGACCTGGCTGGATAAAAATGGCACAGTCGCACTCATTGAGACAGCACCCCCTAATTTCATGTTCATCTAGACCACTAGAGTTGATCAGAGAGGCAATGGAATAGCTGCTGTCTTCTCTGATATCTATACCTGAAAGGAAATCCTCCTCTGAGAATTCACGTCTTTTGAACACCTTGCTATATCTATAAACTGCAGTGCCCCAATTTTAATCATCGCTGTCTATCGGCCACCAAAATCTAAATGTGGCTTTCTTGACGAATTCTCTGAGCTACTGTCCAAGGTCTCCGCTGATGTTGACAATAAAATAGATCCAGATGCACACTTTATTAGCCTAATTGAGGCATTTGACCTCACTCAACATGTTTCTGGACCCACCCACAATAAGGGGCGTACTCTGGACTTGGTCATATCAAAAGGACTAAATATCACTGTACCCTATGTCATGGTTGTTGCTATTTCAGATCACTGTTGCATTTTCTTTGATGTGTCTGCTGTTCCTGTACAACAGAGGGGTACCTGAACAATTTAAAAACGTATCATTAACAATAATACCATTGAAACCTTTAAGAGAATTGCAAATGAGTTACCGCTGTTCATCCCATCATCAACTGAGGATCCTGTGAACAACTTAAACTCAAAAATACAAAATATCATTGACAAGATTGCACCTGTTAAAACTGGAAGAATTGGACCAGTTATTAGGCAGCTTAAGAGAGAGTATCGCCAGGCGGAACGAAAATGGTGAAAGACAAATCTTCAGGTTAATCATGAAATTTACAAGGATCGACTCAATTGATACAATATAGAAATTAAAGAGGCCAGACAGTTTTCTTCTCTAAAATCATTAATGAAAACCTCAACAATAGTAAAGTGCTCTTCTCCACTGTTGATCGACTTATTTATCTACCATCTACAACCCCGTCAGAGATTCTCTCCAGTGGAAAATGTGAGGAGTTTGTTACATTCTTCAGTAACAACATTATAGCTATCAGACAGAATATTAGTGCCTCAACATCCAGAAATGAACCTACCCTTCAGTTTTCCAGTAATATGACTGTTGCCATGTCTCATTTCGTCCCCTTAGACATAAAAAGACTGGACAAAATTGTTGGTCAGCTCAGGTCCTCCACCTGCTGCCTGGACCCCCCCCCCCCCACCACATTTTTTAAAACAGTTTTTAACTGCACATGAGGTATTAGAAATTTTAAATGGCTTTCTTCAATCAAATATATTTCCTGCAGCATTTAAAACAGCTGTCATTAAACCACTCCTGAAGAAGAGCAATCTCGGTGCAACAGTTATTGCCCACTACAGGCCCACTTCCAACCTGCCATTCCTCAGCAAAATACTTGAAAAAGCAGTTTACTTTCAGCTTAACAACTATCTAACCTCAAACAGCCTTTTGGACACCTATCGTTCTGGTTTTCAACCTCACCATAGCACAGAAACAGCACTTATTAAAGTTTTGAATGATCTACACATAAACGCTGATGCAACAAAAACTATCTGTTCTTCTGCTCCTGGATCTCAGTGCTGCCTTCGACACTGTTGACCATCAGATTTTATTAGCGAGATTACAAAAATGGGTCGGTCTGTCTGGCCTGGTTCTGAATTGGTTCAAAACCTACCTACAGGACAGGCAGTCCTTTGTGTCCATTGCAGATTTTGTGTCAAACAAAGTGAATATTGTAAGTGGAGTGCCCCAAGGTTCGATTCTGGGATCATTATTGTTTAACCTCTATTTGCTTCCACTGTCAAGAAACACAAAATTAATTACCATAATTATGCAGATGATTCACAACTGTACATATCCCTATCTCCTGATGACCTACTCCCCATACACTCCCTCACTCAGTGTATTAATGATGTTAATGCATGGATGTCAAATAACTTTTTACAACTGAACAAAGACAAAACAGAAATACTCATCTTTGGTGCAAAGGCTCAAAGACAGAAAATTGCAGTTCATCTTAATTCTCTGTCCCTGGAGAGCAAGAATGAAGCCAAGAATCTCGGTGTAATCATAGACCTCGATCTCAATTTTAAGAGCCATATCAATCACATCACAAAATCAGCCTTCTACCATCTAAAAAACATTTCAAAATTAAGAGGCCTTCTGTCAAAAGCAGAAAAATATCCATATCCATGCATTCATAACAAGTAGATTGGACTACTGTAATGGCCTATTCACCGGCCTCTCGAAATCAATTGTGCAGCGGCTACAGTAAATCCCAAAAGCGGCTGCACGCCTTCTCACTGGGACAAAAAGGTTTGAACATATCACACCTGTTCTTAGATCTCTAAATTGGCTCCCTGTATACCTAGAATTGATTTTAAGATTCTGCTACTTGTATTTAAAGCTATAAATGGCCTTGCACATCAGTATATAAAATAAATGCTAAATATACTCAAACCAGCAAGAACTCTCAGGTCCACAGGCAGTGGTCTTTTAACCATCCACCAACTCTAAAGCAGGAGAGGCTGCCTTCTGTATCTATGCCCTGAATAAATGGAACACCCCACCGAGGGACCTGAGAGAGGCCCCCACACTGAATTATTTGAAAAAGAGGTTAAAAAACTTGCTGTTCACTACAGTCTATGAATGACTGATGTGTCTGTCTGTCTGTCTGTCTGTCTGTCTGTCTGTCTGTCTGTCCGTCTGTTTGTCTGTGTTGCTGCTGTTGTGGCTGCTGCTAAACTTATACCTAAACTGCCACTCCGGTTCCGGTGACGTCTTTGCTGTGCGTCGCTTCGTTGAGATGAGATGGTACACAATGTTGACTCAATACAGATGAGGAGATTTCTGGCTCCGGTGAGAGCTCCCACTTCCGGTTCTGGTGACGTCTTTGCTTGTGCACTGTTGCTGTTACTGCTACTGCTGCTGCTGCTGTTGCTGCTGTTTTTGTTGCTGCTATTGTCCGCTGCTGGTATTGGTAAACATCTCTAACCTTATACCTCAACTTAACCATCTCTAACCTGATTGACTTTTCCGGTTCCGGTGAGAGCGACCACTTCCGATTCCGATGACGTCTTTGCGTGTGCATTACTTTTGTCTATTTGCTGTTGTTTTTTGTTGTTCTTGCTGCTGGAGTTTATGTTGCTGCTGCTGTCTCTTTTTGTTGCTGTTGTTGTTGTTTCTGTTGATATATATCAGTGAGAGGATCATAAGAAGGGTGTGTTTTCAGAGAGAGAGAGTCAAAAGGATCTCCCTCTCGAGGTCTGAATGAAAACTTGACCCGTAATTTAGGGATGCTAATCAAAGGACTGTGATTGGATTAAGATGATATGGTGGCCACAGTTTAAATTTCTGAGGGCTGCCACTTCCAGTTCCGGTGAAGTCTTTTCTGTGCGTTGCTTCGTTGAGATGAGATGGTACACACTGTTGACTCAATACAGATGAGGATATTTCTGGTTCCGGTGAGAGCTACCACTTCCGGCTCTGGTGATGTCTTAGCTTGTGCGCTGTTGCTGTTGCTGCTACTGTTGCTGCTGTTTTTGTTGTTGCTATTGTTACTGTTGGTATAGCCGTTGGTGTTGTAATTGCTGCTGGTGTTGTTGTTGGTTCTGCTAAACTTATACCTTAACTGGTGTTGTCATCGCTTCTGCTAACCTTATACCTTTTCTTAACCATCTCTGACCTTATTCCTTAACTTAACCATCTCGAACATTATACCGAAACATAACAATCCCTAAACTTATACCTAAACTTAACCATATCTAACCTTAAACCCTAATTTAAACATATCTAACCTTATACCTCAACTTAACCATCTCTAAGATCTCTAACCTGAGTGACTTTTCCAGTTCCGGGGAGAGCTACCACTTCCGGTTGCAGTGAGGTCTTTGCATGTGCTCTGTTGTTGTTGTTTTTGCTGTTGTTTTGCTGTTGTTGCTGCTGTTGTTGTTGTCTCTGTGGCTACTGCTGCTACTTATGATGCTGTTGTTGTTCCTGTTGTGACATTACAGTGAGAGGATCATAAGAAGGGTGTGTTTTCGGAGAGAGAGAGAGTTAAAAGGATCTCCCTCCCGAGGTCTGATTGAAAACTTGATCCGTAACTTAGGGATGCTAATTAAAGGACCATGACTGGATTGAGAGAAGATGGTGCAAACAGTTGAAATTTCCGTTTCCGGTGAAGGCTACCACTTCTGGTTCTGGTGATGTCTTTGCTGTGCATTACTTCATTGAGATGAGATGGTACACACTGTTGACTAAATTCAGATGAGGAGATTTCTGGTTCCAGTGGGAACTACCTCTTCCGGTTCCAGTGATGTCTTTTTTGTGCACTGTTTCTGCTACTGTTGCTGCTGCTGTTGCTGCTGTTTTTGTTGCTTCCATTGTCTGCTGCTGGTATTGGTAAACATCTCTAACCTTATACCTCAGCTTAACCATCTCTAACCTGAGTGACTTTTCTGGTTCCGGTGAGAGCTACCACTGCCAGTTCTGGTGACGTCTTTGCGTGTGCGTTGTTGTTTCTGTGGCTGCTGCTACTGTTGTTGCTGCTCTTGTTGTTTTCTGTTTCCATTGTTGGTGACAGGGCCCGCCTTTCCAAGCAAGAATGTAATGATCAAGCAAGAAGCAAAAAGCAGCCGCGGTAAATTTGATGAAGCAGCGAAGCTAGTTATACTCGAGAAACTGTTGATAGTCATTGATAAAAAATAAAGAATGGCGCCCTTTGATGAAAACATAACCCCACCATGTAAAAAAAATTAAAATAAAAAAATCAATCGATCAGTGGAATTCGACGGTTGAGAAAAGAAAGTGACTGTCTTGGAAGACAAGCGGGAAAATGGATACTGAAAACGAGAATCAGAGTCCAGGGAAACAGGTACAAAATCATGGCCAGGGAATCAGGCAGAGAATCAGGGTCCAGGGAATCAGGCACAGAATCAGCGTCCAGAGAATCAGGCAGAGAATCAGCGTCCAGGGAATCAGGGAGAGAATCATGTTCCATGGAATCAGGGTCAAGGGAAAAAGGCAGAAAATCTGAGTCCAAGGAAACAGGCAGAGAATCGGGATCCAGGGAATCAGGCTGAGAATCAGGGTCCAGGGAATCAGGAATATAATAAGGGTCCAGGGAAACTGGCAAAGAATCAAGGTCTGACGAGTATCTATCTATACTAAAGACATACAGTAGGTTCTCATCCTAAAACATAGCCTGATTAAAGCACTTAAGTCTAGAAATGGGCTAACCCTTATAAGATTTGCAAGTAAGCCTCCTTACCGATTTGAATTATGTTTAAATATTTGATCAATTATTTAATATCCAATTTAGAATCCAAAATCAGAAAACCAATAACTGTTAAGATAATGGCTAGGAGGGACTCAAACGCACTACACAGAGACAGTACACAGAACAAGGTAAACAGAGGAGGTTTACTAGGAGGTACAATGGAGATGACCGGAGGGGTCCAGTCGGGATGGGACGGTCCGAGCCGCAGGGCTACCGGGCCAGGTGGAGAAGGACAGGACAGGAAAGGTGGCGGCTGGGAAGGAGGGGTCCAGGTTCCGGGCAGAGAGACGGAGAGACAGAGAACTGGGCTGGACGGGGCAGGACAGGCAGACTTGAACAGGGAGAGGAGAGAAGAAGGTTACGACAAAGACGAGACACTTCGATAAACAGAGTTGGACCCACGGACTAGGAAGAAGCCAGGAAAGATACAAACTCAGGTAGGTTTGCTAATGATCTGGTGATGAATGACTGGGGCAAATCTTGTTCCATGTCCTCTCTCAGTGGCGGATGTGGGCCTGAACAGAGGGCACCGCGATCTCTGCCTCCTGGGAAGGAAACAGAGGGGGTTGGTAGCCCAGGGAACAGTGAAACGGGGACATGTCGGTGTTAACACATTGACCAGGGTGTTGTGGGCGTATTTGGCCCAGTTGTCCTCTGCAGTTGGGCATTGGCCACTCTGCCACTGGAGCCACGGTGATGTTGTTGAGCCCGCTGAAGTTGATGCAGGGACAGAGGGTCTTGTCCTTCTTAGCCACAAAGAAAACCCCCCCGCCCAGCGGTGATGACAAGGGGCGGATGATTCCAGCGGCAAGGGAGTCCCGGATATAAGTCTCCAAGGCTTCTCGCTCAGGAGAGTTTGTACTGTCAGCTGCAGGGGAGAGGGGCGCCTGGCAGTAGGTCGATGGTGCAGTCGTAGGGGTGGTGAGGCGGTAGAGACAGCGCACCCTGCTTACTGAAGACCCGGGCCAGATCTTGATACTGTTCAGGGACGGAGGACAGGTCGGGGTTCTCGGGGCAAGCCAGCGGAGTGTCAGGTATGGGGGCCGAGGCAGAGCGAAGGCAATGGCCATGGCAGTGGGTGCTACACGGGGTAATACTACCGGTGAGCCAGTCAATCTGGGGGTTGTGGACCCGGAGCCAGGGGTACCCCAGAACCAGGGGGTTTTGTGGGGAGTTGTTAAGATAGAACACCATAGTTTTCTGGTGGTTTCCGGATAATAGCAGCTCGAGGGGGATCGTCCGGTGCTCAATCTGGGTCAGGTGCGACCCCTTCAGGCCCTTGACCTCCAGCGGTGCAGGGAGAGGAATGGCCGTCAAGCCCTGGTGGGATGCCACTCCCAGATCCAATAAGCTCTCGTCCGCGCCGGAGTCTATAAGAGAAAGTGCTGAAAGTGTAGTAAACAATAGTCAAACGGCCAATAGCAAGGGGCGGACAGGGGAACTGGAAATGGAGTGGCTGGAACGTACCTCCACCGAGGAGTCGGATCCTCCCGACCGGATCGGGCAGGTGGCTCTGAGGTGTCCTGACCGACAACATCCGGTCTGCATGAGGCGTGCTCCTTCCTCGGGGGAGATTCGTGAGCAGCCAAGCTGCATGGGCTCGGAATAGGGGTGGCCTGGGGGACTCCGGAGGCGTTTAGGAAGGGTCGGCGCTGGAGACCGGGGCGTGGTCGCCCAGGAGGGAGGCGTGGGCTGGGGTTCCTGCCCCTCTCACGCCGGCGCTCCTGGACCCAGTGTTCCAGACGGATTGCGAGGTCCACCAGTTGGTCCAGGTCGGCGGGCTCATCCCGCTGCGCCAACTCATCCCACAAGTCATCGTTCAGGGTGTGCTGGAAGATGTCTTGAAGAACTTCGTCGTTCCAGCCACTCTCCATGGCTAGAGTCCGGAACTTGACGATGAGCGCAGCGACGCTGAGGGGAGGGAAAGGAGTCTCTTTAAGGCCTCCTTGACGTGAATGGGAGAGCTTCCTCAATTCGCGGGTATAGAGCTTGTAGGAACGGCTCGTGGGACATTGCCGATCCCACACTGTGGAACTCCAGGCCAGAGCTCAGGGAGCCAATGAGGTAGGCGATGCGGGCGCCGCTGAAGGAGTAAGACGACGGCTGCTGCCCGAATACCATCACGCACTGGACCAGGAACGCACTGCGCCGGAGCCGGGACGTGGAGCCGGGACGTGGGGCTCACGGGGAACGAGGTGGGAGCTGGGAGCGACAGTGGGGGTGGAGGGGAAGTCGGTGGAGGCAGAGGAGATGGTGGAGCTGGCTCGATCTGCAGGCTACTCACGGCCGCCGACATGTCCGAGAGGTCCGAAGGTGGAGGGCTTGGTCATGCTGACCTAGGAGCATGCCCTGCTCCCGGAGTGTATGGCAGAACCCATCTGTGTCGGCTGAGTCCATGTTTTTGGCCAGATCGTATTGTTAAGATCACGGCTAGGAGAGACCCAAACGCACGACACAGAGACAGTAGACAGCCCAGGGTAAACGGAGGAGGTTTATTAGGAGGTACAGTGGAGATGACCGGAGGGGTCCAGTCGGCATGGGACAGGTACGAGCTGGCGGGTGGAGCAGGACAGGACAGGAATGGTGATGGCTGGGAAGGAGGGGTCCAGGTTCTGGGTGGAGAGACGGAGAGACGGAGAACTGGGCTGGACAGGGCGGGACAGACAGACTTGAACATGGAGAGGAGACAGGCAGGTTAGGATGAAGACGAGACACTTGGATTCTTGGAACAGACTAGGATCTACGGACAAGGAAGGATCCAGGGTTCCTTCCGTTAGGTTTGCTAACGATCTGGCGATGAACGATAAGAAATATTGTGGTAGATGATGAAGATAATAGGTCCCAGGTGTGTGGAATTGGCCTGATGGAGGAGCATTAGATGAAGAGATATCGGCCTCTAGTGGCGCTGGGAGGCTGTGGGTCTGACAATAACGGGCTGTTTTTCCTTGTCTGTATTTTGTTCTGAAATTAAAAATAGAACATGAGAAACAAAAAAGATTAAAGGATAAAAACAAATATCAAATTTTCTCATGTTTTATTTTCACTCTGATTTCAGAACAACAACAAAATCAAGACAACAAAAAACAGCCCATTATTGTATTTTTCTGATTTTGATTCTAAATCGGATATGAAATGATCAAATGATACACAGATGGTGGGGTGTAAATACCAGGCAGTGCTATTTTCAAGCCTTAACTTATGCATTCACACTGTTGGCAATTTTTTGCCTGCTTTTCTTCCTGCCTTTGGCAGCAGCAACTGTGTTGCTTTTAGCCTGGATTATATTTTAAAATTCTTTATATTTGTTTAATATTAGAGTTTGCTCATCTTGTGTAAAATATGGGGCTTCCTTTAGTCTTGTCTATGTTTGCGTTTGTCATATAGTGCAAACAACGCTGCTTTTATCTAAACGCGCTCATAGCGAGATTGGGAAAACCTGGGTTGACTGAACGAGTTCATGCCCACTGTCATGACACCGGTCATGATTATGTGTGATTGCGGTTGTTGGGTTAAGTAAAGTCAGCTAATGGAAAGATATGCTGGGTATGTTGAACTCGCTTCATAGTATAGGCGCCTGGTGTCGAACCTTAATCTAATCATGATCCCAGTGGCCGATAGGCAGAGCAAGCATGTTGTGCTGCTGCTGCAGCAGACAGCACACAGTGTGAGCCCTTCATTAGGCCCTGTGTTTCCGGGTGACCGGTGAAGCTCTGGGATCCCTCCAAGATTGATCACGGATCAGTTGAGGAGAGACCTCCCCCTCTCTATTGCGCTTTCTGCTGCTGGTCCAAACTCAATAGTCCATGTCAGGGAGAAACTCAGGAGCCAAGGGACCACCACTCTACACAGAGGCAATATCATCTGATAAATTGCCTTTCCTGGAACGGTTTTACAGCTGGTGGAGGGGGGGGGGATCCCCACGGTCACTGAGAGCAGTGTTTTAGAGCCTATCGCCGTGAAAGGGTAGTAGAAATTGGGCAATTTGTTACGAGAACGGACAAGCAATGATAGGCCTAAACCTTGGGGTGTTCGGGCATTAAATCAAATTGAAGCATTAAAATCACATATCAAAGCATCTGCGGTATGTGATGTAAACATAATGTGCTCATAATATACGAGCTGCTAGTATCGTATACAAAAAATAAAAATAAATGTCTATTTTGCTATAAAATCCCTAGAGAGAGTGTGGATTATTTTATCACTTGCAGTGTGGAATCTTCAGTGACAGTGATTCTCATGGAAAACACTGTTTCGCTCAAAGAAAAAGAAAAAATCCCTGAAGACCATATCTGGCGTGTTAGGCTACCCGGATGGCATTTCCTTCATAAGAAAGTGGTGTGACGGCTCATAGTAAATAATGCAAATGAATCTCAAGCCATCAGTCACTCATTACTAATTCATGATGGCTTGTGTGCACTTTCTTGTTTTGGCATCAGGTGAAAGGAAATGAATGTTTTGTCCCTAACCCTGCTTTGGTTTGCCAACGCAAGCCCTGAGCTATGGTAAGCTTGCTGACGTGCAAACCCTTGTGCACCACCAACGTTTTGGAGGAAGAGTTCAGTGAAAACAATACAAAGACGATGTGGCTATTAGGGCGATGTCTGCAAGACACTTTAGTGCACGTTAATTATGGAGAGAGAGATTGCTCAACCGCCTGACTACCCTGACGTTATTCAAAAGTAATTAGTGGCTTGTTATTTCAATTATGGATGAAAGGACACAAGAAGAGAATTAACACTAAAATGAGATTGTTGACTAAAAGGGAGAGAGAGTGTAGTGCATTTACAATATTATTTTGTTCAGGAAAAAACAACCATGATCTAAAAGCCTTTCCCATGTCGCTGCATTCAAATCTATTATGAAGAAGCTTCAAAACATTTGGTTTTAAATGATTCAGTTGCATCAATGTGATTTTGTCGCATTACCACTTCTCATTGTGATACCCAAGAATGACCGATAAACTTAATTACCTAGTTAACAAACTAAAGTAGAATGTACTGTTTGTCTTTATGAATCAAGTCAATCAAGCTCAGTCCTGTTGCTCAGACTTGGAATCTTTGTTGGTTTCATCGTTTACATTGTTTGTACTGTTTGTACTGTTTGTGAAACAGTTTTTAACCACAGGGCTGTACACTAAGTTTCCCAGCCACTAATCTCTTCAACATCATCTTGATTCCACCCCTTTTATTAATCACTCACATGCTCAATGTACACGTAACGAACATCGGCCAGGTCAGACCTGAAGTGCTCCAGGGGGAGATTTCCTGCGAGAGCAACTGAGCTGTGCTATACACAGGGGGGGCCGAGCGATGGGATATATCCAAAGCTGTAAATAAGTTGCTTTAATGTGTGCTGTTCGAAAATCAATTCAATGTTTGCGTGTGTGTGTGTGTGTGTGTGTGTGTGTGTGTGTGTGTGTGTGTGTGTGTGTGTGTTGCAAAATTGCAAAATCAACTCACACTCCATTGAATTTTTGGATGTTCAAAGCAAAATATTTGTTTTCACCCAAGCCAAAACTTACAGCAGCAAAAGCTCCAAACCTTTCCATAGCTACACAGAAGCTTGTTGTATAAGCTGGAATCACACTGTTTTGATCCCGTAGTTATTTTTTTGCGTTTGTGGGTCCGCTGTCTGTGGGTCTGCGTGTGTTTGTATTCCAAATCAACATATCAAATCAAATCAAACTTTATTTGTCGATGCACCACGGAAACAATAATGGTTATTGACTGAAAATGAAATGCTGGGTCTGCAAACATTCCTGCCGCTGAGTGTGAAAAAAACAAATAACAAGAAAAGAGGTGGACCAGAAGTGAACACACACACACACACACACACCCACGCACACACACACACCATGTGCTTGGCTTCAGTAGACAGCTCTCCACTTTTCAGTTAATAGGCTGCAATGATCTTGATCATCCTACCATGCTAACTAAGCTGTTTGTTTGCGTGAGTGTGTCTGTGGGAGGGGGGAGTTGGGATGTCTATTTGCGCCAGGATTGTGCGTGTGTGAGTGTTGGCGGTGTGCAATGGGGCCGGTATTAGTCTGAGTGAAATATTTCTCTCTGTATTTGGATTGAAACAGGATTTAAACTGGAAGTTGTGCAAATGTAAAGGAACATATCAATACTTGCTGTAAATCTGCTCCAAACTCTTCCAGCAAATTTGTATAGCTAATTCAAATTCTAAAATAAAAAATTCACAAAAGGATTGGGTGGCTTTTGTGGCCACTAAACCAGCACAAATAACAGAAAAAACAAGCATCTAATTCACAAAGCACCGCAAACGGAGAAATGCACCACTAACTGTGCTGCAACACATACAGCGTCCCCGGGGTCCCCCATCCCACACCTTGTTACATCCCCCCATTACCCGGGGAGGGCAAGACGGGGTCATGTAATGGGGGCGGGGGACCCCCGTGACACGCCAATTCATGGTACTACAGTATGAACCGCTGCAAAATGGAGATTCTATCACAGTTTAATACCACAATCACACATTGCAATACTGCATTGCTCAGCAACATTCATTTTTAGGAAATTATATCATGATGCATTCATATTGGTCACCAAAATAAAATCTAAGAAGCTTCATGGGTCCCAAAAATCTGACCCAAACCCTATTGGACCCGGTAAATTTGTCCTGAGATGCGGTTGGACCATATGAAAATAAAGAAAAAAAACAACACCATTGATTCAAGAGATATTCCATAACCGACCCAATGCATGTCTACGGGGAGAGAGACCAGATACCAGTAGGAGCCTTTCTGTGTGGAGTTTGCATCTCCCCGTGCTCACATGGGGTTTCCTCCACCTCACGTCAGTAAGGACCCCCCTCAAAAACATGCACCCATCATCGTCTGACCAGCGATGGACATTTATCGCCTGGTCCCCGGGCACGTCCACGTATGCTGCCCACTGCTCCTGGCTGTGCCCCTGGAGGAAGGACAAGCCAGGATGGGTCAAAAGCAGAGGATCCATTTCACCAGCCACCATCAAAGCATGTGCATGTGTGTGTGTGCAAGCATGTTGTAGTGTGGTGTGTTGCGTGACGAATAAAGACTGTTTCTTTCTTTCTTTCTTCTGTGTGGTTGGGGTTGGGGCTGTGCACGCGGGATTTGCCGGGTCCCCCGCCCTTCGTGGCGCCCTGGAGGACAATGTCTGGGGGACTGCTCCATCTGACTCCAGGACCTACGCGGGATTGACCTGCGGCACCACAGGTTCTGTGGTGCCGCAGGACAATCAAGCAGCTGCGCAGTCGTCTGGGCAGGGGTGTGGACACTGCGGGCGGCCCGGCCACGACCGCCACAAAAGTCTTCGGATGGAACTCAGCCAGGTGGTCCTCCCCTGGTCGGAAAGAAGCCTACCAAGTACCGGTAAGGCTACAAGCGGGTAGACATTAGGCTTTGCTGAACTCGGGCAACGCCTGGTTCGACCCAGAGCTTTGGTGGAGGCGTCACAGATGGAGGTTTGTTGTGGATTGGCCAGTGTTTGAGGCATGGATGAGAGAGGCTGGGGGAGTGCATTCAGGGCCAGTAGGGAAATGTGAGCGTTGCGTGGCACACAGTGACACGGAGGGGTTGGCGGCAGAAGCAACGGGTGCGGGGGTGACCGGATCCCAAGTTGGGTCTCCCCCGGTTCTGTTAACATGCCCTATCGATGATTTTCTGCGAGAGCAGTCGCAAGACGACATGCTCTTCCAGGCCGCTCACCATAACCCGATGGCCAGTCACCTCGGTGACGAGACAATTGAGCAGATAATGGCGCACCTCAATTGGCCGGGCATTTGGGCAGATGTGCGCAAATGGTGCACTGTCCTGAGTGCCAGTTAGTCAACCCTCCTTCTACGGCAAGAGCGCCATTGAGCCCCCTCCCCCTAGTCTAGGTCGAGTTCGAAAGACTCGGTATGGACCTCATCGGACCACAGTGCCCGCGGGTATCATTTTGTGTTAGTCCTCGTGGATTATGCAACCCAGTACCCAGAAGCAGTGCCCCTGCACAGTTTTATGGCCAAAAGAGTGGTGCAGGCGCTTTTCAGATCATCTCCTGAGTTGGGATTCCGAAGGAAATCCTTACCGACCAGGGCACTACACCTCGGGAACTTTACGAGCTACTGGGCGTCCACACAATTTGGACCAGCGTTTACCATCCCGACACTGACACACTGGAGCGGTTTAATAAAAAATTTTAAAAAAATTATTTGAAAGTTGGTTCACAAAAAGCGGCTGATCATACCGCGGCCCTGTTAAGTGACCATCTCTCTCCGTCCCAGAGTGCAGACGTAGCTGCACTTCAGCTTCTCTGACGTTTTCTCCTCCCTGCCAGGCCTCACGCCCCTTATACACCACCATGTGGAGACAACCCCAGGGGTGAAGGTGCGCTCTCGGCTGTATCGCCTGTCCGAACACAAATGCAAGATTGTACAGGTGGAATTAGAGGACATGCTGGACATAGGCGTAATAGAAGAGTCCAAGAGTGACTGGTCTAGTCCCATAGTGCTGGTGGGTAAGCCCAATGGGTAAGTCCGGTTCCGCGTGGACTACCGAAGGGTGAACGCGGTGTCCAAGTTCTACGCCTACACAATGCCCTGGGTCGATGAACTTCTCGACCGGTTAGGTACAGCTCGTTTTTCAAGCCGAGACCAAAGACCAAGAAGGAGGTGAGACAGTTCTTGGGGCTGGGGAGGTTTGTCCTCAACTTCTCAGAGCTAACCAGCCCCCTGATAGACTTAACTCGAAAAGGTGCTCCAGATCCGGTCCAGTGGTCAGAAAAGTGCCAGCAGGCATTTGCGAGGGTAAAGTCAGCTCTCTGTGGGAAGCCGGTGCTGTTTGACCCTAACTTCCCTCTCCCTTTCTGTCTGCAGACCGACGTGTTGAACAGAGGGCAGTCTTGTCTCAGGAGGTGGAGGGAACCAAGCATCCGGCGCAGATGGTCGTGGCTGACTTTCTCTTCAGCTCTGGGGGGGGCGGGGGGGCAGTCAGCTTTTAGGCGGATGGCTCCCCGGCCAAAGGCAGGTGGTGGGGGTATGTGGCAGAGAAAGGGGCGTGGTCAAGCACCGGCTGCAGAGGACAGCACGGTTCCCTTTCCCGCGGCCACCAAGCTGCCTTGAATCGGCCCATTCTGCGCTGATTGGAGCACAGGATTGTGAGCAGCCCAGCAACGGAACGCCATTCCTCTTGCGCACGAGAGAATCATTATTATCCACAATTATTATAATAATCCTCAGTGATATATATAATTGTGGCCTGCGTGCTGCATATTGAAATGAAAATAAAACTCTCACCATGTCAATGCACCACTGCCAGAAAGACTCCGCCTCCTTCCCTAAACCCTTACCTGTGGGAAGAGACACCCATAGGCACTTTTAAACAATAGTTCCCCTTTAAATTATGTGGTTTGGTGTATAGGTCCTCCCACTACAGTTTCGTGATTAGCCTCTTGCTCTGGGCATTATCTTTATACCTAAATTCATGACGGATATGTTATACAGAATTTATCATTTTGTCTGATGCTGTTTTGACTTGAGTCCATTTTGTGCAAGGTCTGACGTTAAAACGTATCTTTTATGTCCCTAAAATGTACAACATCCTTCCAGGTTCTTTTTTTGTAAATAGTTATGTTAAGATATTAGGTATACAGTTCAGTAACCCTTCCTTATACAGTCCCCTAATTACTAAGTATTTACCCGGGAAATATATGCAAAATTAATTTATTTATAACTTATTTACAGTGGTAATTACCCAGCAACATAAATATATAATACCCTCAATTCGACTTAAACACTTGGGTGAGAGACACACATTATGAAAACAATGTTTGGTCTAGGTCCATGATTGTAAATGTGGGGTACGTGGAATAATTCTGTGATTCCCAAACAGTTATGTTGAACAGCCAACTACCGTCTCAGTAACAAAATAAATGCATGCACCCTAGTGTAACAACAGAATAATATAATCACAATGTCTAATATGTAGGGGATAATGCTCATAGAATATTGAGTCAACTACAAAATAAGTGTGTGAATCATGTAGGGTTTTCAAATTTTCCTAGAATCCATATCTTGAATGTTGCTTGAACATAAAGGATTATGTTCAAGCAACATTCAAGATTCAAGATTCAAGATTCAAGATTTTTATTTGTCACATACATATACATACTTTCATACATATATGCAGTGAAATGTAAGGCAATGCAGCTGGTGATAGCACACAATATGTCCTAGGAAGAAAAAAAAATTAAAATAAAAGTAGAAAATTCCTTTCTAATAGACCGACTAACTGACTCCTAAAACGTAATACAGTAAGTTGAATACTAATAGAATAACATAAAAATATATAGAATAAAATACAATAAAAATAAAATGAAATAAAATGGAATAGGTTGAAGGAATATGCCTATGTATATACAGATATGTGCATTTAAAGTGGCATGTGAATTAAAGTGGCATGTGAATGTGAATAGAGTGAGGTAGTGTTTGGGATAATACAGCACAGTATACAACAGTACGGCGCAGCAATACGGCATCACGAACAACCCTGAACAGTGACACGGTATGCGGTACAGTATGCTACATACAGTACAGTAGGTAGTGGAGCCTAGTGCATGGCTCAGTTAGGACCCCTGGTGAGGTCAGCGTTGACAGTTCTAATGGCTTGAGGGAAGAAACTCCGTCTCAGTCTCTCTGTTCTCGCTGTGTGACTGCGGAGGCGCTTGCCTGACCGCAGCAGCTGAAACAGTCCGTTGTTGGGGTGATGAGGATCCTTCATGATCCTACGGGCTCTGCTACTACACCTCCTGGTGTATAGCTCCTGCAAGGGGGGGAGGGTAGTTCCAATGGTACGTTCAGCTGAACGCACCACCGCTGCCTCGCCTTTCTCACCAGAGTGTCTGTGTGAACAGTCCATGTTAAGTCCTCTGTGATGTGGACTCCCAGATATCTGAAGCTGCTCACCCTATCGACAGAAGTCCCATTAATCCACAAGGGCGCGTGCGTCCTCGATTGTGATCCACGCCTAAAGTCCACAATCAGCTCCTTGGTTTTGCTGACGTTCAGGTGGAGGCTGTTGTCCTGGCACCAGAGAGACAGGTCAGCCACCTCCTCGCGGTAGGCCTTCTCATCGCAGTCGGTGATCAGGCCCACGACCACGGTGTCGTCAGCAAACTTGATGATGGTGTTGGAGCTGGACCTGGCCACACAGTCATGTGTGTACAGGGAGTACAGTAGGGGGCTGAGGATGCAGCCCTGGGGGGATCCTGTATTCAGGGTGAGGGAGCTGGACATGTACTTCCCCACCTTGACCACCTGGGGGCGGCCTGTGAGGAAGTCCAGGATCCAGGTGCACAGCGGACCATTCAATCCGAGCTCCATCAGCTTGCCAGCCAGTCTGGTGGGGACTATGGTGTTGAAAGCTGAACTATAATCGATGAACAGCATTCTCACATAGGCCCCCTTCTGGCCATCCAGGTGCGTGAGCGTGGTGTGCAGTACCTGGGAGACCGCGTCATCCGTGGATCTGTTTTGCCGGTACGCAAACTGCAACGGGTCCAAGGTGCGGGGAAGGGAGGCGCAGATGTAATCCTTAATCAGCCTCTCGAAACACTTCATGACCACCGAGGTGGGGGCTACCGGACGGTAGTCATTCAGGCAGGCAGGAGAGGCGATCTTCGGGACAGGAACGACGGTGGACCTCTTGAAGCAGGACGGGACCACTGATTCAGCCAGGGAGATGTTGAATATTGTGGTGTCTGGGCCCGCAGCTTTCCTGGTGTTCACCCGCATCAAAGCCCTCCTGACCTCGTGCACGGACACTGAGAGCGCGCGCTCATCCCCAGCGGTGTAACTCCAATTAGCCGGCGAGCTAGCGGTGTTGCTGCCAGACTCGAACCGCGCATAAAGGAGTTCGGTTCGTTGGCCAGGGAGGCGTCCACACTCGTGGCTGGGGAGGAGCTGCTCTTGTAGTTTGCTATTGTTCGCAGGCCCCTCCCACAAGCGTCTCGTGTCCCCCCGCTCCATCTGCAGCTCCACGGTCTCTCTGTATGTCCGTTTAGCGTCCCTCACCGCCCTCCGCTGATTGTACGACGCCGCTTTGTAATCGTCCATATTACCAGATACAAGACCGTCGTTTTAAGCGGCCGTGCGAGCATTCAGAGCGCAGTGGATGGATTTATCAACCCATGGTTTCTGGTTTGGAAACATCCGAACTTTCACCGTGGGAACGATTTCATCCGCGAGCGTAGCCACAAAACTTACTACAACCTCCGTAAAATCGCTGACGTCACTTGAACTTGTTTGGAACATGTCCCAGTCTACGTCAGTCAGAGCGTCCTGAAGCACAGCCTCCGATTGGTCTGTCCACCGCTCTCACTTCCCTCGTCATCACCAGATCCCGCGCGATCAGAGGCCTGTAAACAGGAAGCAGCGAGATCGCGGCCTGATCTGATTTCCCGAAAGCAGGGAGCAGGGGGGCTTGTATCCGTTCTTGTAAGGAGTGTAGCAATGGTCCAGAGTTCTGTCTCCCCTGGTGGCACACGTGATGTGTTGGTGGAAATTCGGCAGAACTTTTTTAAGGTTCGCCCTGTTAAAGTCCCCAGTCACCACCACAGCTGCGTCGGGATGTCTGTTCTGAAATCCGCACAACACATCGTACAAAACCGACAGAGCTGCGTCAGTGTCCGCTTGCGGTGGGATATAAACGGCTGTAATGATGACCGTGCTGAATTCCCGGGGGAGATAAAATGGACCGGCATAGTATGGTCAGCTGTTCCAGGTTCGGCGAGCAGGAGTGGGAGAGGACTTTGGTGTTGTT
>NC_137200.1:4582625-4637625 GCF_960531495.2 Zeus faber
TCCAGATCTCGCTGCTTCCTGTTTACAGGCCTCTGATCGCGCGGGATCTGGTGATGACGAGGGAAGTTCGAGTCTGGCAGCAACACCGCTAGCTCACCGGCTAATTGGAGTTACACCGCTGGGGATGAGCGCGCACTCTCAGTGTCCGTGCACGAGGTCAGGAGGGCTTTGATGCGGGTGAACACCAGGAAAGCTGCGGGCCCAGATGGCATATCTGGGCAAGTACTGAAGACCTGTGCTAACCAGCTAGCTCCGGTGTTCACTACAATATTCAACATCTCCCTGGCTGAATCAGTGGTCCCGTCCTGCTTCAAGAGGTCCACCGTCGTTCTTGTGCCGAAGATCGCCTCTCCAACCTGCCTGAATGACTACCGTCCGGTGGCCCTCACCTCGGTGGTCATGAAGTGTTTCGAGAGGCTGATTAAGGATTACATCTGCGCCTCTCTTCCCCGCACCTTGGACCCGCTGCAGTTCGCGTACCGGCAAAACATATCCACGGATGACGCGGTCTCCCAGGTACTGCACCACACGCACCTGGATGGCCAGAAAGGGGCCTATGTGAGAATGCTGTTCATCGATTATAGTTCAGCTTTCAACACCATAGTCCCCACCAGACTGGCTGTCAAGCTGAAGGAGCTCGGATCGAATGGTCCGCTGTGCACCTGGATCCTGGACTTCCTCACAGGCCGCCCCCAGGTGGTCAAGGTGGGGAAGTACATGTCCCGCTCCCTCACCCTGAATACAGGATCCCCCCAGGGCTGCGTCCTCAGCCCCCTACTGTACTCCCTGTACACACATGACTGTGTGGCCAGGTCCAGCTCCAACACCATCATCAAGTTTGCTGACGACACCGTGGTCGTGGGCCTGATCACCGACTGCGATGAGAAGGCCTACCGCGAGGAGGTGGCTGACCTGTCACTCTGGTGCCAGGACAACAGCCTCCACCTGAACGTCAGCAAAACCAAGGAGCTGATTGTGGACTTTAGGCGTGGATCACAATCGAGGACGCACACGCCCTTGTGGATTAATGGGACTTCTGTCAATAGGGTGAGCAGCTTCAGATATCTGGGAGTCCACATCACAGAGGACTTAACATGGACTGTTCACACGGACACTCTGGTGAGAAAGGCGAGGCAGCGTCTCTACCACCTCAGGCAGCTGAGGAAATTCCGGGTCTCGGTGAGGATCCTCAAGTCCTTCTACTCTGGAGCAGTGGAGAGCATCCTGACAGGCAACATCACTGCCTGGTTTGGGAGCTGTACTGCTCAGGACAGGCGGGCCCTGCAGAGGGTGGTGCGTTCAGCTGAACGTACCACTGGAACTACCCTCCCCCCCTTGCAGGAGCTATACACCAAGAGGTGTAGTAGCAGAGCCCGCAGGATCATGAAGGATCCTCATCACCCCAACAACGGACTGTTTCAGCTGCTGCGGTCAGGCAAGCGCCTCCGCAGTCACACAGCGAGAACAGAGAGACTGAGACGGAGTTTTTCCCGCAAGCCATTAGCACTGTCAATGCTGACCTCACCAGGGGTCCTAACCGAGCCATACACTAGACTCCACTACCTACTGTACTGTATGTAGCATACTGTACCGTATACTGTGTCACTGTTCAGGGTTGTTCGTGATGCCGTATTGCTGCGCCGTACTGTTGTATACTGTGCTGTATTATCCCAAACACTACCTCACACTATTCACATTCACATGCCACTTTAATTCACATGACACTTTAATTGCACATATCTGTACATACATAGGCATATTCCCTCTATCTATTCCATTTTATTTCATTTTATTTTTATTGTATTTTATTCTATATATTTTTATCTTATTCTATAAGTATTCAACTAACTGTATTACATTTTAGGAGTCAGTTAGTCGGTCTATTAGAAAGGAATTCTTTACTTTTATTTCTTTTTTTCCTAGGACATATTGTGTGCTATCACCGGGTGCGTTGCATTACATTTCACTGCATATGTGTATGAAAGTATGTATATGTATGTGACAAAAAAAAAATTTTGAATCTTGAATCTTGAATCTTGAACAAAAAATGTCAATGTCTCAATAAGTTGTCATGTGCCCTTGAGCATCAATTACAGCTTGACAACCACGTCTCATGCTGTTCACAAGTCGACTTATTGTCTGCTGAGGCCTGGCACCCCACTCTTCTTGAAGGGCGGCCCTCAGGTCATTGAGGTTGTGGGGTACAGAGTTAGGAGCCTCTACACAGCCACTCAGCTGATCCCATAGGTTTTCTATGGGATTCAGGTCTGGTGAAAGTGCAGGCCACTCCATTTGAGGTGCCCCAGTCTCCAGCAGCCGTTCCCTAATGATGCGACCTCGTTGAGCTTGAGCATTGTTGTCCATGAAGATGAAATTAGGCCTGTGTTGTTCATGCAGGGGCACAATGACTGGATTAATGATGTTATTCAGGTAGTATGGGCTTGTCACTGTACCATTCACAAAGTGTAGGGCAGTTCTGTATTGACTAGACACATCTGCCCACACTGTAACACCACCACCACCAAAGGCTCGTCTGGTGACAACAGTGACTGATGCATAGCGCTCTCCTTGACGTCTCCAACATCGTTGGCGGCCATCATTTCTGCTCAACGTGAATCGACTTTCTTCAGAAAACAGCACTGAGGCCCACTTGTCCCTCATCCAGCGTAAATGCTCCTTCGCCCATGCAATACGATGTCGCATGTGCCTGGTGGGTGGTCAGGTACCCTTGCAGGTCGTCTAGCACGCAGACCACGCTGATGTAAACAGTTTTGAATGGTCTGACGTGACACTTGGGTGCCTCTCACCTACCTTAAATGTGCCTGGAGTTGAGTGGAATTCATCATCCGGTTCCGCAGGGCACTGTTCACAATGAAGCGCTCATCACTCATCACTTTTCCTCCGGAAGTCGCTACCCAGTTACCTGGTCAGTGGTGGTGTAGTGGTCCTTCGAGTGGGATGGGTAGGGTTACTTTGACCTGGGCACATAGGCTTTAAGACTTGGGTGAGAGACACACATATTGACAGCATTGTTTGGTCTAGGTCCATGAATTTAAAATAGGGTATGTAATAATTCTGTAATTTCCCAACAGTTATTTTGAATAACCGACTACAAACTCAAAAATGACATTCCTGACTCAGCTGCATTGGCTCCAACATTTCCTATAGAGATGGGGAAAAGTAAATTAATGTAAACAACACAAATCAGGGGGTTATGACATCACAACATTAAACAGATGTTCTATATGTCTCATCAAACAGCTACACCACACACACTTGCCTGTACATATTCATGCAATCAAAATAAAAACAAAAAAAAGTTTACAACAGATAGAAACACAAACACAACCAGTTGTACAAAGATAAACACACACTGTTTTATACAAAAACAGATGACGGACAAACAAACCAAACAAAAACCCTCCTTTTGTTGTACTCATGAGTTAAAATCATTGTCGATGAACTTTTCAAGAACTTCAGTAGCAAGATCTGGGCGAAACCACAAGGGCTATCGCTGTCAAGCAATCATGTGAATCTCCATAAGAGTGAGGAAGAAAAGTTGGAGTAAGCAAAGTTAAAGTTGCACATGTCGATGATGGAGAGGTGATGTCTGAAAGAAATGAGCCGGTTTGCATCGTAGCAAGATAAAGGCTACGGCATGTGATGAACCCAATGACCCCGGCACTGAGTTTCCGAGCATAGTATGCAACAAGACGTACAGTAATTAATTTCCATAGGATTGCAACAACACAGCTTACATTAAACCATCTCCCTCATCCACAGTTAAAGTAATCCAGCGACCCAACATGGAGCTGGTGCAAAAAACTTGTTTGAAAAACAACAAAAGGTTCTACGGTGTAATGGCTTGGCAAGCATTGCCTCATTCCATGATCCAAAAACAACAATAACCACAACAGCCAAGAAAGGCCATGCCCTGAGGAGACAAAATTAAAATAAAATAGATGTCATGACTCAAATAATGAGCGTTCTTTTGTGCCGGCTGGAGTTATAAGGGAAACAAAATAAATTGTAAACATCTTGTTCTAAGTATCTTCAGAATTCCTGTGTATCTACGACACAAGTAGATCAATAAACTACAATATTCTAATTAGTGTTCTGCCATTGATAAATTCACAATCAGTCAAAATAAATTTCCGTAATGTGACGGAAGAAAACATTCCCGGAGGCTCCACATAACTTCAACAATAAGTTAAGCAACTAGAGAGGGTTAGGAAAAATGTGATTCACATACTTAAACATTTTAATATTTAGCGCTCAATACTATATTCCTATTTTAATTTATTATTTATTTATTTGTATAATTCTAACTTATAGCCTTAAAGGTACAATTAATAACTGCAAACAATAAGCCTGAGATGTCAGCAGTCACCAATCTAATAGAACCCTAACGTTATCAATCAAATAGGAGGTTAAGTGGTGTGGATAAATAACATTTGATCAATCTTGATTGATTGAACTATCGATTATCTCTTGGTCAATTTACATTACTCAACTCCTAAAAATGACATTGACATTATATGCTAAGCTTTGAACTGCTAGTCTTACCTTTTGGACAGGGAGTATTCAACTATTAGTCCCATCATTCTGCAGTCTGATTAGAGAAAGATGGAGAGGTTATTTGTCATTCCAATCAATTAAACACCTTTTAAAAACAAATATATATGTATAATGACAATAACATAGCCAGCATTCAAATTGAGACCATCTAAAACCTAGAAGGGCTATAAATAACATATTTGTCAATTTAATGAAACAATCACTTTCATCTATAATCTGTGTACTATCAGGATAGACAGATTGATAAAACAATGGCTGAGAAAACACAGAAGCAGTCTTATGGTAATCACACAGATATAATTTCCAGCAGGACTTCAGGTGATCAGTCATTCCACAGCTCTCAGTTGGAGAAGAAATTCCAATTGCAGTCATTCAGTTTCATGTTTTCTGATGCAGTGACATCAATGAATCCAGTTCCAAAGGAGCACAGTTGATTAGGCTCTTCAAGTGTGCACAACATCTTTTCCAATTGTGCGTCTGCTGTACTTGGAGGCCAAACACTTCATATTCGTTGGTGGAGGGAAGGATCAGCAGGAGTCAACGCTTGCATTTAATATTCCATAACAGAAGCTTTTTCGTTGTTCAGAAAATGTCCCAAGTTATTCAACCTGATGTTGGCCAAACTGGATCTCATATACAAGGTTTTCACAGACCTTCTCGGAAATGCAGGAGTAGGCAAGTTTCTCAGCAGGATATCAGGCTTTTGGGCTTGTGTGAAAAAACCCTAAGGTGCTTAATGTATTGTTCTCATACATTATTATAAGATGAAAGGAAATGTATACCACTGCAAGAAGCAGTGTCATAGATAATCACTCCAGGGTGCTCTGACAACAGTGTCTCTGAGTGTTAACACAGTAATCCTTAATTGATTGTTTCAACAACTCGAGGAGACAACTAGAATGTCATATTAAAATAAGAACTAATCAAGAATTATTTTGGTTCTATAATGCACTCTATAATATCTGCTGCTTTTATCAATTTTAACAATAGAGCTCAATATGGGATATAGAGCTAAATTTGATCAAGGTCTCTCCATTTATATACTTGCACGCATATCATCTCAAAATAGTTTCAATTAAGACTATTAAATAATCAAATTTGCAAATCAGTTAAATACAAATAGTAATAACATCAATAATTTACAAGAACCTTTGAATGCTGGACATGTAATGGCCTTACTCAATTCTCTTTGATCTGATCTCTTTGTCAGTCTTTCAAGTCTTCGCAATCAGACGCAGTCACATCTTCACTGGTCAAAACTGCAGTCAGTGGATTCCTGCTTAAAACTGCGGAAATAAAACACCGAATAGATGGGTTGGTTAATTCATCAATATATAATCACAACATTAATCGAATCACAAGATACTTTCATGTTTAATCTTCAAACTTTTGAATGTCCAAATTAAAAAAAACATTGAAATGGCCAACGTATTTCACATTTATTTAATTGTTTCAATTTTTAGTCAGCGAACATACACAATCCATTACCTCTCTTGCTTACAAAACAAAACAATTATTCCTCTTTGTTAAACTACTTGTTAAATTTCATGCTGTATATCAACATCTACCTTATTCAATGTCAAATCAGTTTTACTTCTAGAGTAAGACAAAAATATAAATTCATAGTATTAATAATGTTGTTCGATCAACTTAAACAATCACCAGCCTTTCTGAGAAAAACAAAAAGTAACCGGTAAGGATTTTAAACATACAAACACAGTTTTATATCACACCAAAACTAACTATTCACTCATGCAATATCATGATTAATGTATATTGTTTAATCTATACTTTTTAGTTTTTTATCATATCCTTTGGTTTAGAATTACCAATTTACTAAAGCTCTGTGCCATTCAATTTGTTACTGCTGTAACCATGCAGACTATCCCTCTGTAGGATAGTTAAGGATTATCTTATCTCAACCAGCAAATCACTTTGACACAAATTTATAAATTCAAAAAGAATAAATCTTTATAAACCAAAAACTGATTCATTTCTGCTGCTACTATGCATCATATCTGCTTTCCGTGATGTCTTAAAACATATTTTGGGAGCAATTGTATTTTAATTTATATTGATCAATTTAGTTTTATCAATTTGGAATGCTTTTCCATAAAATCTATTAACAAAGCACAAACTATAGTTCTTAAAGAAAAACAAAAAAAACTCACCATACTCCTAACCTTACCAAAGTTGCATTAAATGAACCAAAGATACTTTCCTTCAACTTAAAACCTGCTTCAACTCACCACAACACTATTATCAACATCACAATCATCTCTCTTAACACAATCCAACAGTTCAAACCATCAATATCTATTCATATTACCAGAGCATAGACCTCTGTTGTACACCATTTGACTATTAGTTTAATCATTCAGTTCTGCAGCTTCCTCTGCTGAACCAATATCCTACTAAAATGACTTTTACACGCATTCTTCTCCAAGTTTCATCTTTAACAAGGATCCCAAATGCATCATGGGCAAACTTTTCCACTTTCATTGTCATTGTCTTTCACATCTCAACTTCCCTAATCCTTTCAGTCTGTCATTACCTTTACAGCTCTCTCTTGTCTTGTCATATATAAAAAAAAATAGATGTATATATATTTTTTTCCCAAATATATGTAAAACCTAATGGTATCCTTTCCTACCAGAATTTCAGATTATAATGCTACTTTTACGCCAAGGACTCATGTGTGAAACTAGTTTGGCATGTTATGTACCTCACACATACCACCCTTATCTTGCGTTTATACATTCGCTTGTTTCATTGACATTTTCATCAGCCAGGAGGCTAAACAAAGCCCAAGAAACTGATAGAATCTCTCTGAACTCATCTCATCCATACATGTTCCAGAGTGATCAATCAGCCAGACAGCAATTTGATCACACAGGATCATGTGAAAGTGTATTATACTGCAAATAAAGTCACACAGTGGGCCCTTGAACTCCGTTCTTCTCCTAACTATTTAAAACTTACTGAAACTAGTTAGAAAGTAAGTCGCATAGCTGGATTATGAATAACTCCAAAATGAAATCTAAAAAAAATTGTAAAAACAATAAATAAAACAATAAATACAATTGTAATAATAACAATTATTATTATTTTAATAGTCTTTAATTATATTGTTATTCCCTTTTTTTTATAATCAATTTTACTCTAGTTATTAATTCATTTTATTGTATTTCTACAACACCAGAAGTTTCTCACCTCCCCTCAATGCTTCCGCAAGGAGGATTCAACAATACTCTATAATATTATGTATTCAATAGTGTTGAGTTATTATTGAATAAAAAATATAAAAATAAAGATAAACAAACAAAAACCGACAATCCTCTTGATCGATACAATATTGGCCACTTCCACGGTCCTCCAGACCGATTATCCACTACCCCCTTCCTAGTTGCACCGCACACGAACAGGCCATACGTCTATGTGAGGCGGGGGATTTCTGAGTTAACAAAGAAGCTTAGTGAGAGCCATTTTCTACACAATAGCTTTTCCTTCGATCTTCTCTGATCGGTACAATATCTCAGTTAGTCCTCACCTTAATATTTTCAAGATCTCGTGTTTCTTCTGGATCTGCCAGTCATGTCCAGACGACTCCTTCTCAGATGTCTTTACGGTCGGTTCCTGCCTGCCGTTGTGCACACAACCTGGTCATGAAGAGGTCCAACAGAGCCAAGCAGAGATCCTGCCGACACCGCCAAAACTGTGGAAGAAATTCTTCTGCAATTATCAGTGAGGTTAATCTGCCCGCTACAAGGAAACAAAAAAATAGAATATTCAAGATTATTTATTCTGCAGATTAAAGAGAAAGATTCAGTACTGCTCCAAAGCAGTGTTCTGATCAGTCGAATCTTATTTATGTTCAAGAGGGCTTTATACAACAACAGAGGCTGCGGCTTGGGTCAGAAGTCATTTACAAGTCTGTGTCCCTCAACTGTCTCCCTGGATGCCAACCTCAAACTCTAAATTCATAGGAACTTGTAAATGACCTGGCAGACACGGATTACAATCTCTTACAATGCACCTCCAGGCTCCCTTGTGGTTATTCCTCATCTCCATACAAGGTAAACAGGATGAAATGTGATCTGGTTCTTCCATTGTAGAATTGACATTGTAAAGAGAAAGAACATTTCTCTTTAGATAAAGTTTGGGGCTTCCTGGGAAAACAGAGACAATGTTTAAATAAAAAACTCCCCCTCTGGAGGTAGAGGCCTTTGTCCTCATTCAAAATAAATGATCGTAAGGATTTTTCTCTCACAGGAGACACCCATGAACCTCAGACAGTGGAGTCACGCACGAACCTCAGATCAATGATCACTGTTTTTACTCTCCTTCTCTGATCACTTCTACCTTTTCTCCCGACCAATCTTCCCTGATCACTTCCATTTTTACTCTCACACACCTGGTGAAATTAACCCGATATGCACGGTAGACTTGGCACAGACGGTTAAGGAACATATCGGGGCCGTCACACACCCCCACCCATAAAGGAGGCCCATCATTGCCATGGAAGGCGTAATTGAGTGGAAAAAGCAAGGAAGCTCTTGTTTCCACTATCCTTTTCCAAAACATTCATTTAAAATCTTTAATAAAAAAATTTTCAACTGGTAACGGAACATAGATTGTGAGATTTTAGGGTCAGAGGACATTTGAAATTCTCCTCGGTACCATCCAGTGCCAAGGTCTTCACAATTTTTTTTGATTCCTTTTTGTCAGTAGGGGGGCAACAGTCTTTAAATTGGGAGACTTTCGGGCTAGAAAACCTGAGAAAAGTCTCCTGATCACTCTCCTCCCGTGGAATGTCTAAAACTTTGCGACGCTCAATTTCCTCCATTTCCTCTGCTGAGGGGTAAACGGCCTTAAGGTGTGGGACACAGAAAATGTGCATTTCCTCACCAGTGGCATCCTTTACACCTCGGAAGTTCAGAGGGCCCAGCTGCTCAACAATCTTATCCCATTTGAGGGTGAGCTTGGCTGAGAAAGCTCTTTCCGCTCTTGAATATGGATCAGAGCATACTCACACCCGATCACGGAACCTGGAACTGCAGTTCTCGTCTCCTCTTCTGTTTGACACAGGCCTTCATGAGGTTTGTTCGGATGAGGAACTTCAATTCATTAAGCTGGACTACATGATTGTAGGATGAAGAATCAGGAGTAACCTTCTGGGGTTGCAGAACAATGTCCAAAGGTCCTTGAAGGGGACGACTCAAGTTCAATTCTGCAGGACTGACCTGTGGTTTCTTGCGTTGCGGAATTCAGGGAAAAACAGAATTCATGAAGGTGCTGATCCCAGTGTTTGTGCTAGGTCCATCCGTAGGAAGCAAGCATTGTCTTCGGGATTCAATTCACCCTCTGTGAGATTTGTTTGTGGGTGCTAGGCTGTCATAAAATTATGCTTCAGGTTTCATCTTTGGCAGGTCCCTCTCAACAGATCAGAAACAAATTGTGAACCCTGTTGAGACCTCACTGTGGCCTGGGGAATACCAAAGAGCTCCACCCACCTGGAATAGTAATCTACAAAAAACAGTGAATACGCGTTCTGATCCAAGCTCCAAGAAACTTTCCCCTCAAATCCACAGCAAACATTTTCCAAGGTTGGGAAACCACAGCTTGTTGAGGCATACCTGCAGTTTTTCCGGCCTTAACATCCAGGCTGAGATTTGGCCAGTACAGCAGAACTTGCAATCGCTTGTAGGTTGTGAACTTACCCAAGTGTCCTGCTAATGGTTCTTCATGGAAGTGTTGTAGCAATTGAAGTTGTATCGGTTTGGGTACATACACCTGATGGAGTGTTTTGTGGAGTAGCTGCACCACACTTTAAACTTTGTCGTCAATGATGGTTTAATTTGTGGTGGTGTTGATTATGTTTTCTCCATTTTCCAGGATTGTCTGGTACAAAACATACACTTCTAAATCATCCTGTCAGGACTTTCATAGGGTCTTATAAGAGAAGGGAAATTCAGTTGGGGGTGAATCTCGGCTGCTAGACAGGACAGTAGCACATGTAGGATAAGACGTATTGTTCACATCTGCGGGAGCTCTGGACAATCCATCAGGGACAGTATTGTATTTGCCCTTTCAGTTCATAAGATAAGAAAAGATAAGATAAACCTTTATTAGTCCCACAACAAGGAAATTTACAACGTTCCAGCACCAAAAAGGGGGACAGCAGAAAATAGAGAGCATATCAAGTACACACTATAAACAATATAAAATATGTAGAAACATAAAAATTAAAAAAATCACCATAAATAGGAACCAGAGTACTAACTGTATTGCACATATCTTGACACATTGCACATCAGGGATTGCGCTTTCTTTTTTTTATTATTATTATTTTTTTTTTTTTATAAAAAAATAGTAATAATAAAATAAAAAAATGACCACATGACCATCTGCTACCTTTGAAAAGTTTGGAATGAAATGGTGGTACCGTCCTGCCATTCCCAGAAACCTTTTTACAGCCTTGAAATTAGCTGGTACAGGGAAGGCCTTGGTCTTATCAGGATCTACCTTGATTTCATCAGAAGAAACAATGTGGCCCAGAAACTTCAGAGACGCCTTGAAGAAGTAGCTCTTTTTGATGTTCACTTTTACTCCAGCAATTCTCAGTTTGTCCAGTACTTCCTATAGGTCTTGAAATCTGAACTCTGTTGAACCCTAGTCTTTGAGTAGATTATGATGTCATCCAGATAGACAAAGCTGTTCCTTCCAGCTCACTCAACATTGTCTCCACGAGTCTTTGGAAAATGGCTGGAGCATTTTTCGGTCCAAACGGCATAACCTCAAAGTGGAAAAGTCATGTGCCCTCTGGCTGGATCCATCTCCACCTGCCAATACCCGCTATCGAGATCAAGGGTGGTGAAGATGACAGCACCAGACAATGTCTCCGGGATCTCGTTTATGGTAGGCAGGGGATAGGCATCGTTCCGAGTTACACTGTTGAGTTCCCTATCGTCCACTCAAGGTCTATAATCCCCAGTCTTTTTGGGAATGATGACACAGGAGAAGCCCAAAGAGATGAGAAACGTTCAGTTATGTCACGGCACAACAAAAACAACTTAACAAGTTTAACTGCTTAACAAGTTCCCTTTGAATGAGAAGCTTTGCTGGAGACAACTGATATGGCTTCTGTTTGAGAGGCATTACTTGAGTGAGGTGTAACTTGTGCTTTAAAGGGCCAGTACGTCCAAGCGTACATACATCAGATGTGCTATGCAGCTGGTTCAGCATTTGTGACTCTTTTTGTAAAATGGGAGTTTGTTGAAAAAGGGGCAACAGCAGAACAAAATGCAACACTTGGGACTGTAACGCAGTTTATGTTTGGAAGAAATTCCTCTCACTCAGGTTGTGCGCAAACCAGTAAAAGTTATGGGCCATGTCTATCTGGATACCACTGAAGTTCACAAAACCAAGTCCCAACATCGAAAGAAATGCAAGGGTCTCAGAGGGAAGTATAACAGAAGGAGTCACATAGGAATGGTTCTATAAATTAATCTCAACCTCACTCCATTGGAGTGGTTGTTTGACTTAGCTGTCACCCAGGTACAATGGACTTTCTGTCCATGGCTTAAGCCTCTCTTGTGGATCTTTCACCTTGTTCTACAGCTTCTCGTTCAACAGTATATATGATGATCCTGTGGCAAGGATGGCTCTTTCTGTCCAAGGTTCTATGGCCAGGCGTAACAACAGCTGGGGCAGAATTGATTGACAGGAAGAGAATGTAAATGAATGGGAATAGGCATTGTCTCTGGGTCTTTCAGTTCGAGTTAGAGCACCCAGAATGGGATGGTGTCTCTGGTATGGGGAGTTGGGCGTGGCATACTGATTTGGCTTATGATATGGCTTATGGTCGTTAGAGTAATTAGGTTGCTGCTGAGTGGGACAAGTTGCCGGTGAATGCCCCTCCTTGCTACACTGACAACAAAACACTGGAGAAGTGTTGATTGAAGATTCTGACTGAGGGGAATGGTCTGGTTTAGGTGTCTGCTTGGTGGCCTTTCTCAAACTGCTGTCCCAGGCACACCAGTGCATCAACAGTTGTTGCTCTCTCTCTGAGATGACTGGCTAGAAGAGGGTTAATGTTCTTGAGAATCAATTTAATGACTTCAGCTTCCTCTATGTCAGGTTTCCAGCGTTTGCACAAGAAGTTATAGCTATAAGCTCTCCTTCTCTCCTTGAACTCGATTTCTGACTCCATCTGGCAACTCATCCATTTAGTCCTCAGACAGCAAAGCAGAGGAGAACTTTGACTTGAAGTCAGCCCAGGAGGTAGTTGTGAGATGTGTTCCATGGTGGACATGTGTACCATGCGGCACAGTGCGCAATGTGGCTAGTAGTTCTTCATCAGCCAATGCATTGAAAGCAAGGAAATCAGGACACCTACTAAGATACAAAAGGAGATTAGGACTGTAATCTTTTTCTTCCCAAAGGTAGGAAACACCAATTTAATGGGCATCACTCCCATAGGGCGTCTGCTCACATCAGCATGAGCAAAAGAACCAAGAGGAATTGAGGAGGTGGAGGGTGAAGGACTAATCTTGTCAAGAACCTGAGCACCAGAGTGCATGGTGGATTGCATTCTGCAGGGGGTGGCAACAGACTGTCCCTGGTGGTTTTGAAGGGAAAGCTTGGGTCTCAGTGGTCTGCACAGAGGTAGACACCAGAGAGGTGTGCAGGGATTTTTTTTCTAAGAGTGACCATATCAACAGATACATTATCTAATACCTTGCTGTATTTGTGAAACTCAGTCTGTAGGTGGTCTACGGTGTTTAACAAGGGAGTAAATGGTCTGGTGATACAGGACGTGCCACTGAAGTGTGTTCCTGAGCTGTGTTCGGTGATAATCAAACTGTCGTTCCATGTCAGCTGTTATCTTTCTTCTTCCACGCTCACTGAGCTCTGTTAGCTTGTGAGTCAGTCTGTCCAGTGAGTTTGTAATCTATGTTGTGTTCTGTTCTTGCTCAACACTGAGCTGTTGGATTTTATTCTGGATGAGCGCTTGGAGTTCTTGCTTATTTTGGCGAAGATCCATTATATCCCCTTGTATTTGAAAATCATCACTTATGAGGATAATCCAGAAGAGGGAGTATGGACAGGTGCCAGAGGCAGGTGAAGCTCAAAATTGTCAATGAAGTCCATATCCATTAAAGAATGACTGGTTTGGCTGCTCGCATTATACGCTGCTCCATCCATAACAGCCTGTGCATTATGGTGATTTCCATTGTCGGATACTGTATGAACATTCCTGCTCCATTACTTATATTACCGACTGCAACACCAACTGAATTAGTTTCATTGTAAGTTCCAGTGCTGTTTTTGTTGTTGGTTAAACTATTGATGTGTTTATTATCCTGGCTTTGATCCATGTTTTAATTTCATACAAGACAAAAGTTTAAGATATGTTTTGTTATTTATAATGTTTTTGAGAGTCCCATCTGGTGTGCCTTTTTTATATAATGATTTTGACTTTAGACTGCATATTGTGAAAGGGTGCCAGGTAGGCTGTGCCTACCAGAGAAGTAGTTCTCCTTTTTTATAACATAAGCTTGTTCTCATACAGATTCAATTAGTACTCGTCGGAGACCCCGTCCATCTCCACGTCCTCTGCTAAATGGGCCACGTGATCCTCATCGCAGTAATCGGAGACCCCGTCCATCTCCTCGTCCTCTGCTAAATGGGCCCAGTCCTCATCGGAGGAGGGACCTAGACAATCGCTGGAGGACGCAGACAAGAGAGGTGGTGGGGTCTGCGGTCGGGAGGGTTGACCCGATCTGGAGAGCTGGTCAGGATGGCGCTGATGGAACCTCCTGATGAGGGTGTGCTCCAGAATGTGCCTTGCAGGGACCCAGGACCTCTCCTCCGGGCCGTAACCCTCACAATCCACCAGAAACTGCAGGCCTCTCCCACGCCGGCGGGAACGTAGGAGACGGCGGACAGAAAAGGCAGGACCCCCGTCAATGAAGTGCAGAGGAGGCAGGGGAGGCGCCAAGGGGACCAGAGCACTCTCCTGTTCTGGCTTGACCTTGGACACGTTGAAGGTGGGATGGACGCGCATGGACCTGGGGAGCTTAAGCCGCACTGCCCTGGTTGACGACCTTCTCGATCTTGAACGGGCCGATGAACCGAGGAGCCAGCTTCTTAGAGTCCACCTTCAGGGGGAGGTCCCGGGTGGAGAGCCAGACCTTCTGGCCCGGCTGGTACTCCGGGGCCTGGGAGCGGCGACGGTTGGCGGCAGAGGCATTGCGTAGGTCGAGCTTGGTGAACACCGTGGCCCCCTCCAGGAGTTCGAAGGCTGATGAGATGAGAGGCAGGGGATAGCGGTTCTTGACCGTAATGTCGTTGAGACCAATATAGTCAATACAGGGGCGAAGCGACTTATCCTACTTCTCTACGAAGAAGAAGCCAGCCCCCGCCGGGGATGAGGAGGGACGGATGATGCCCGCCGCAAGAGCGTCGTTAATATAGGTGTCCATGGCCTCTCTCTCCGGGGTGGACAGGGAGTACAGGCGGCCTCTGGGGGGGGTGGAGCCGGGCTGGAGGTCGATGGCAATATCGTATGGCCTGTGCGGGGGAAGGGATGTTGCCTTGGCCTTGTTGAAGACCTCCCTGAAGTCGAGGTACTTGGCGGGGACCCCCAACATGTCGGGTGCGGGGCTGGAGCTGGTGGATGGCTGAGGTGCGGCGGCTTGCTTCAGGCAGACCTGATGGCACGCAGGACTCCATCCCAGAATAGCCCCTGTGGTCCAGTCGAGGTGTGGGTTGTGACGGCGGAGCCAGGGGAACCCCAGGAGGAGAGGGTGATGAGGTGAGTGCAGGATGCAGAACTGTATCGTCTCATGGTGGTTGCCGGACAGGAGCATGCGGATGGGCACCGTCTGATGGGTGACTGTCCCCAGGAGGCGGCCATCCAGGGCAGTGGCAGGAACCGGAGAGGGCAGGAGAACTCGGCCAACACCCAGCTGCAGTGCTAGGTTATCGTCGATGATGTTAACATCGGAACCAGAGTCAATAAGTATGGCGAGGGAATGTGAGCCTTGGGGCAGCAGCAGCCGAGCCTGGCACAGGCTGGTTGGAGGTAGGATGGAGGGGGATTTGGAGGTGTGGCTCACCAGGAACTCCTCCCTCTCTGGCGAGCCCGGCCCTTTTACCGGACACCCGGAAATGTAGTGTCCAGCTAGACCGCAGTAGAGGCAAAGGTTCCCCACCCGGTGTCTGTCCTTCTCCTCCGGGGTGAGGCTGGCCCGGCCAACCCGCATGGGAGAGGCCTCACTCGTGGGTTGACGGGCCGGAAGAGCCCACTTGCCTCCAACACCTCTGTCACTGCCGGGCCTGGATGCGTCGGTCGATACGGGAAGCAAGCTCAATGATGCCATCGAGAGAGGTGTGCAGGTCGTGGGAACGAGCTCATCCTTCATGTACTCTGCTAATCCCATCAGGACCGCGTCAATCTGCTCTGCCGGGTTCCACTCGCTCAGTCGAGCCTTCGTGCAGAAGTCGATCACGTAATCGACCACGGAGCGGGACCCTTGACTGAGACCCAGGAGACCACCAGCAGCATCGGGACCTCGTGATGTCACCCCAAACACCTTGCGGAGCTCGGCGGCGAAGGCGTGGAAGGAGGAGCAGGCTGGTGTGCGTCGTTCCCACTCGCCCGTTCCCCACAGCCGAGCACGGCCCGTCAGGAGATTTACGGCGAACGTCACCCTGGCATCCTCGGAGGCGAGGGTGTGGGGCTGCAGAGCGAAGAGGATGGAACAGTTCGTAATGAACGGACTACAGCCGTCTGCGTCTCCGGCGTAGCGTTCTGGAACCCCCACCCGGGGCTCCAGGGAGTACCCAGGCTGGGCCGGTGCTGGTGGAGGTCGGTCCGGGGAAGCAGGCAGCAGGTTGAACTGACCAAGAGCGATGGTGAGCTGCTGGACCTGGGCAGCTAGCATGGTGAGCCCTTACTCCTGGCTAGCCGCTGCTAGCCGAACGTCCGCTGAGGTGGAGGCTAGGACGGCCTCCTGGTGTTGGAGCTGTGACTCCACCCTTCCCAGGCGGGCCAGCGACTCAGGGTTGTGTGCTGGGTCCATTGTTGGCCAGATTGTACTGTAATGGGTGTGGTTAGGACCCAATTGCAGCACAAAGACAGGCAGGGATATTTGGTAATGTCTTTTATTTGTAGAGCAGACAGAAGACAGGCAGGGGGCAGGCAGGATACGTCGTCGGGGACAGGCAGGTTCGATAACGAGGAGTGCAGACAGAAGACAGGCGGGGGGGCAGGCAGGGTACGTGGTCGGAGCGAGGCAGAGTCGGTAGCAGGGAATCAGTCCGGAGAACGCTGGAGAGTCCGGTGCAAGCATCGAAGACAATCTGGCAATGGGTGACTGGTGAGAGAGGCATATATAGTGGTTAGATTGCAGATCTGGAACAGCTGTGTGCGCAGGTGAATGGAGTTGGGCTAATGGGACAGGTAAGGAGAGGGAGGGAAAGGTAGAAGAAGGCGGAGATCATGACAGAAAGTAAACGGTTCACCAGTTAATTTACTACTTATAAAATGATTTTGTAATGCAGCCACCAATACACAGAATAATCTGCATGATCTAATAAAGCCTAAGATTTCCTAAGATTTACTTTCACACAATGTCCAACACAAAAAAAAAACTACTGTAAAATAAGAGGAGGTTGGTCGGTTACAGTCCAAACGTCAGTCAGTTGCATACTTACACAGAAGTTGCACAGTCACATGAGATCCCGGAGTCGTGCAGGGTCCACAGATAACGGAGTTACGCAGGAACCTCAGACAGCGGAGACATGCAGTAACTTCAGACAGCAGAGACACACAGGAACCTCAGATCGCTGATCTCTCTTTTAACTCTCCTTCCATTATTTCCGCCATTTCTTCCCACCAATCTTCTCTGATCACTCCCATTTTTACTCTCATGCACCTGGTGCAATTATCTCAATATGCACGGTACACTTGGTAGAGAGACAGAAGGCTAGGGAACAGATGGGGACCGTGCTTAAGCAGAAACGCTGCGACATTGCAGGTTTTTTCTCAATCCAACCAATCACAGAAGAGGAAAGGGGATCCACAGAGCCTATGGGAGACAGCTCGTGGACTGTTAAACGGAGAGAAAAAATAAAGCTTAAAGAAAAATGAAAAAAAATCACAATTAAGAAGGGAAATGAGGTACAAGAAGGAAGCTCCGGGGAATTGTTGCAACCAGCAGGCTACTGTATATTTTTATATTTTAATTTATTAATTTATTTGTCAGGGACAATGCAAAAAACATTGTAACAGGTTACAAAAACATAAAACATGTGTTGTATATAGGATTTCTAGCTGAGGCTAATTTGCGACCCCTGTCCCTGGTTAGGCTTTTCTACTTCCAAAATGGTCATGACACATCATCATTACCAGAAATACGTAAGTTAAAATAAGCGCATAATAAGTAGTGACATTCTTTACATGCTCAAACAGTAATTACTTCACATTACAATCATTTACATGTGTTACGTATGTCTATGTGATCAGTGATCAATGATCGCAGGTTTGGTTTTGTTTCAGCCAGTGTTTCACCTTTTTTTTTCTTTTTTTTTCTATTCATCGGACGGGGCGTCCACATCCAGGTTCCCCGCACTGAGCACACTCTGCTATGTGTATGGGCACTTGCCGCTTACACTGGGTGGGGCATCTGGTCGGCTGGCTTCGGGGGGCTTCGGGGCCCTTTCCGCTGCTTTGAGGCGCCACGACATAATGTCGACCTTCTACACCAGTATCAACTGCGGATAAGTCATGTACACTCACCGGTGGACAACTTACACACACAAACACACACACACACACACACACACACACACACACACACACACACACACACACACACACACACACACACACACACACACACACACACACACACACACATACAGGCGGTCCCATCACACACACACACACACACACACACACTCACACACACACACACACACACACACACACACACACACACACACACACACACACACACACACACACACACATACAGGCAGTCCCATCACACACACACACACGCATACACCACGACACTGGCTTCAAGTGCACCCCAGCACCCTCCTGGTTGCATTCCTCTCCTTTCCTCCCTCATTTACTGCCATAACTATGAAAGGAAGAGGCCACGTGACCAGTTGTAGTTCTAGTTTTCCTGGACCTAATTAATTGTTTTTCAGTACATGTCCAATGTTTATGTATTTGTGTAAATGTTGTTTGGTTCTATGTTTATTTGTCTCAACCCTGGTGATTCTCCCCCTTTTGGTGTAATGATCAGTTGTTTATAGACCCAAACATGATAAATTGTTCTCAAAAGAGGGCGGTTGATGGTGGTTCTCTCTAACCAAAAACTGTGCTCTTGTCATTCTACAGGTCATCCACAGGACATAGTTATTGCAGCAGTTCTTGATGATTTAGGAATTAATAAAGAGTTGCATTGCAGGTTGAGAAGTTGAACTCCACTTGTAGACTAACTCCGTCCTAGATGCAATGGCATACAAATACTCTTTGTAATATGCCCAGCATGCTAACAGCACAGGTTATAAAAAAAACAAAAAACAAAAAAACTGTGTTATCAGGAAATTAATTACATGATAAATAAAACAAAACATCCCGACATGCTGTGTTTCACATTTTCATTGCTTTCAGATCAGTTTGTGTCTTTATTTCAGTTGGTAGGGCATTCCAAAAATGTATCCTTTTCCTGAAAAAGATGACTGACCGCAACTGACTAACCACAAGTTATAGGTGTGCCACCCTGCAGTTGTTATATTCTGATCCCCTCGTGGCAATTTGGTGTTTGATTTTGTCACATATGGACAAAGTACCGCTGGGGCGAGATTGTTCACACATTTAAAAAACAATTTAATAATTGAGAACTTGATAAAGCTGTCATAACTGAGCAACTTGTACTTTTTCATAATTATACAGTGGTGCCATTTCATTTGTTTTTGATCCATTATTTTCAGTGCTTGTTTGTATAGTGATGTAATGGGTTTGACAGTTGACTGTGAAGCCTGGCTCCATACAGCAACACAATAGGATAGGTGTGAAAATATCATGGCATGCATGAACAGTTGAGCTGCCTTGAGAGATATGTAATGTCCTATCATTCTAAAACAGTTAAGATTCTTTACAGTATCGCATAGCTATTTAACGTCAAATTTCAGTTTGGAGTCCAAAATGACATCAAGTAATTTCTCTGAATTTCTGTATTTCCTCTTGATCTATATTAATCAGAATCAGAATCAGAATCAGAAATACTTTAATAATCCCAGGGGGAAATTACTTTTGTTACAACTCCAAATCTACATACAACATATTTACATTCAACATATTTATATACAACATATAATAATTATTAAGAAACATATTTATATATAAATATATATATAAACATATCTATATACACATGGTAAAGTGTAAAATGTACAGTTAAAATGTGCAAAAAGAAGAAGGTGCAGAAGTGGAAGTCCGTGTTTTGAGGTCAGGTTACAGAGTGTCTGACTCTCTAAGGGAGGCGTTGTAGAGATTGATGACCACAGGCATGAATGATTTCCTGTGGCGCTCTGTGGTGCATCTGGTTAAGAGGAGTCTTCTGCTGAAGGTGCTCCTCTGCTGGGCCAGTGTGTCGTAGAGAGGGTGTAAGACATTGTCCAAGATGGACTGAAGCCTGGACAGCATCCTCCTCTCTGCCACAGTCGTCAGGGTGTCCAGCTCCTGTCCTACTACATCTCCAGCCCTCCTGATTAGTTTGTTTAGTCTGTTGTTGTCTGCGACCCTCAGCCCACTGCCCCAGCATGTGACAGCAAAGAAGATCGTACTGGCCACAACAGACTCATAGAACATCCTCAGCATCGTCCGGCAGATGTTAAAGGACCTCAGCCTCCGTAGGAAATAGAGTCGGCTTTGGCCCTTTTTGTAGACTGCCTCTGTGTTTCTGGTCCAGTCCAACTTGTTATTGAAGTACACCCCCAGGTACTTGTACTCCTCCACAGTGTCCACTGGGACCCCCCCCCCCCCCCCCAGCTGCTCCAGGACGAGCCTCTCGAAGGTCTTCATGATGTGGGACGTCAGAGCCACCGGTCTGTAGTCGTGAGGGCCGCTGGGACGCGTCGTCTTCGGCACAGGAACAAGGTAGGACATCTTCCACAGCACAGGGACCCTCTGGAGGTGCAGGCTCAGGCTGAAGACTTGACTGAGTACTCCACACAGCTGGGGGGCACAGGCTTTAAGCACCCTGGGAAATATACCGTCGGGGCCTGCAGCTTTGCCCCAGTGGAGTCTCGTCAGCTGTCTTCTCACCAGGTCAGGCGTGAAGGACACTGTAGAGGTGACAGTTGGGGGAGGGGTGGGGTCCTCAGGTTGTGGAGGACATGATGTAGAGCAGGGTGGAGTAGGTGGATGTGAATTGAGGCGGTGAGGAGCAAACAAGGGGTCTGTGAGGAGGAGGGGTAGGGGGAGATAAAATGGCAGTTGTTGTTGAGCAGCCAGCAGCAGAGACTTGTGGGGGATGGGCCGCAGTATCAAACCAATTGAAAAATAGGTTCAGTTCATTGGCCCGGTCCGCACGGCCCTACAACCCCATGCCACCCGACTTCTGGAACCCAGTGATGGTTCTCATGCCACTCCACACATCCCTCATGTTGTTTTGCTGGAGTTTTTTCTCCAGCTTCCTCCTATAACTGTCTTTTGCCTCCTTGATTGTAAGTTTGAGTACCCCCTGCACTCTCCTCACCTCATCACGGTTGCCATCTCTGAACGCCCTCTTCTTTTCGTTCAGGATGGCCTTAATGTCCTTAGTGATCCATGGTTTATTGTCGGCGTAACAGGTCACAGTCCGAGCTGGGACATTGCAGTCCACACAGAAGTTGATATAGTCCGTGATGCACTCTGTGAGCCCATCAATGTCCTCCCCGTGGGGCTCACAGAGTGCAGGCCAGTCAGTCACTTCAAAGCAGTCCTGCAGTGCCTCATAAGCCTCCTCCGACCACCTCCTCACAGTCCTTGTGGTCGTAAGCTTCCTCTTCACCAGAGGCACATAGCAGGGTTTGAGGTGAACCAGGTTGTGATCTGACCTGCCCAGAGGGGGGAGAGAAGAGGAGATGTATGCATCCTTAATGTTAGCATACATCAGGTCCAGGGTCCTCTTCTCTCTGGTAGGACAGTGTAATTGTAAGCTTATCCTTTGCTTTCCTTCTTATGTAAACACATTGACACAGTCTTTTTATGATTAAAGGTTAGATGATTGTTTTGAGCCATTGGGATACACCCTCAATTTAATTTGTTAATATGTGACCCACTGCATACTTTCGGGTCATTTGGCGCCTTTCGACTTTTTTATCCCCCACATTATTTAAAAGAGGAGAATCAGAGCTTCCAAACAAGGTGTCACTTGTGCAAATCAAGCAAATATTTTTAAAGCTATAACTCGTTAATAACAAGGGTGTGGCAAACTGTGTTTCTGAGATAATCGCCTTGAAAGTTTTGCTGAGCCTTGGGTTCATTCACCTAGCTCCCAGGATGCAAATGTGGTAGCCAAAGTCACATGGCTACTTAACATACTGCGGAATGGGCCACTTGTGTTTTGAGGAAACGTTAAACGTATTTTTGTTTTGAAAAAATATTTTATTTAACAGTAAGAATATGTTTTACAAAATAATAATAATGTTATATAAAAGTAAATGTTTTATTAAAGTGGAATTTATTTTTCAGCGTCGCTGTCGGAGAACTGACTATCATCGCGGAAAATGAAGTGTGCCCTGCTTAAACTGACTTGGATCTATCCAATGGTCGGATTAAGGTCCGCGAAATGATTTAGATCTTCCTCCACCCGGTTCTCCTAATCAACCTGAGTTTTCACAGACAAGTGAAACTGGATTGTTTACGGAAGTGACGGTGACGTCAGTGAAAGGCCCGCTCCACAATGTTGTCTCCGTGTGTGTATAAAACACGTAATATTTTAACGTTGAACTCCGTCAAAACGGTTTCGCATTGTGACTTCACATCACATGGAATATGGATGAATGATCTTCATCTGGACGGTCGCTTTAAAGGAAACCATCAATCTGCGTCATTCAGCGTTGTTTAGCGTCTCAGTAAGTAAACTGCGTTTCCCAATGTAATCCAACAGGAATATTTAACTCCACGGTTTAACATATTTTTACTTATTTATAAATCAAACTCGGTTTTGAAAATACGTTGAGAGATAAAAAAAAAACATAAAGGAACACGAATCTGGAAAAATCTAATTTTCCTTCAAGAAGGAAGGTTTTTTTTCAACTTTTTCAATTTCTAAAGTCGCCAGGCTGCTCCTGGCGATTTTAGAAATGCGCAAGATGGCGGCTTTTGCTGTGGTGGGTCACATATATCTGCTGCTGCACAAGGGGTTTTAGCTGATACATGAATGATTATGTCATCAGCGTACATCAGACAACCAGCTCTTTTACAGCATGTTGGTAAATCAATTTTGTATAAGCTTAAGAGCAGGCCCCAAGATCGAGCCTTGTGGAATGGCCATTCTGAATCGTCGGGGGATTGAATGTTCTGCATTGATATTTACGTGTTGCTCTCAACATTCGAGGATGATGCAAACCAGCCAGGTGTTTGCTCTGAAAAGTTAAAGGTGCTAAGTTTGTTCGGAAGTACTTCATGGTTCACGGTGTCAAAAGCCATTTTAAGTTCTATAACGCCGCTCCTACTATATTACCCTTGTCTAATGAGTTCTTGATGTTTTCAGTGAGATAGCAGTTGGCCATTTCCATTGAGTACCCTGGCCTAAATCCAAATTGTTTAGGATAAATAAGTTCATTGCTTTCAAGGTGATCAACCAGTTGTTCCACAATATATTTTTCTTTTGAGAGAATAGGTAGAATAGAATTTGGTCTTTAGTTGCTTGCTTGGTCTGGTGCTCCAGCCTTAAAAATAGTCGTTATAACTACTGTTTTCCAGCTTTGTGGGAATTCACCAGTTCCGATGGAGAGGTTTATCAAATGTGTTATAGGTTTGATCAGGGTGGAGCTGTGTGTTTTGATAAGCGCAGCATTCAACCCAAACAGATCTTTTGCCTTTGAGTTATTTAATTTGTTGATGATTTTACCTTTTTCAGTGCAAGATCTCTTTTTTGCATTAACTGGCGAATATCATTATTCAGCCAGTGTAAAGAGACTTTTGTCGCATGCATTTAAAGATTTGAGTATATTTCTCAATCAGTTCTTTGAGTGTTTTCATCAAAGTGTGACAGCAGTTGTCTAAATCATTGGTTTGTAAATCGTCATTCCAGTCAATATTATTTAGTTCATTTTCAAATTGTGGCATTTTATTTTTGGGAATGACTGCGATCCCTGGTTTATATTCATTCATAAACATTGGTGGACGCTGTTTTGTTAGTTTTTTGACAATCAGGGTCATGTTATGGTCAGAAAGGCCCATTATTAAATTGTATGTCCTTGTAACTCGTTCGGGTCTCTTTGTGACTATCAGATCAATCATGGTTTTACTCATTCGAGTAATTCTTGTTGGACTTACCATCTGTTGAAAATTGTATTTTGACATTATCATTTTCAACTTTTGTTTGCATCTTTTGTCTAACCAATTTATATTAAACTCTACACAAAAGAGAGATTCCAAGCAACAATTTAACAGTTTAAGCAATTCATCCAAACTATGATAAAATTAGATGTCATGTGATGGTGGATTATACAGGATTACAACATTAAAATTCCTCTTGGGGGACAATACTACATTTACGCCTAGAAATTCTAAAGATGTGTCCAGTTTGATTTTGTTACATTTAATCAAGGCAGGTTTCACTCACAGCTAGGAAGTCTAGATAAGAGTCCGTCAGTAGATTTTGAATTTGATCTCCTTTTGAAATTATATTCCGAACGTTCAAGTGTCCACCCAGCATACCTTTAGGTTTAGACATCACATACAGTCTTTTTGTGCTAATCGGATACCTTTTTTACAGTGCGGTTAAAGAACCATATTTTATTGTGCGCATATTGTCTGCTCTAGCAACTTGGGTCGCCTGTGAGAGTATCGTTGTTCAGACTCATCAGACAGTTCATGTCCCCAAGGTGGAAAACAGGGCTGACAGTTGGATTGAGGTCTGGTTGGTCAGTCGTAACGTGCAGTGCGTCCCGCACAGCCCCAGCCCGGACAGGCCAAGCAGGGCGTCCCTCCCTCAGACCGAACTATGTGCAGCCACAAGGCTCTCCAACCGAGCCTGCCGCTCCAGCGAAGGCTTCTGCCCGGCTCAGCCGGCCCGGCTCAGCCGCCCTTCTGTCAGTCCACTTCATGGTGTTTGTTCCAGGGAAAAGTTGGTTAATAGGCCAGGGTTTAATTGTTCCGGGTAAAAGTTGATTGATGGGCCTGAGTTTAATTACATCCCCAGATAATAAAATCAGGATCACTAGTATACTGAGAGCAAATAACTTTCCTCTTCTCCGAGTGTTTTGTTTGTTATTATTTGGCGTGCTGTGGAAATATTTGTTTTGCATGGTGATCAAGTAAATCACAAGGTATCCATGTCAGAGGAAATTAAATCTCGGCATTTCATTCAAAGATACAAAGTAGTCGGCTATTTTTGGCGTTTGTTTTTCCGCATTGTCCCCATTAAAGCATTGTCCGAGTGCCACCAGCAAGAGCCAACAGCAAAGCAGCAGTGTACAAACATTACAGTCTATTATCTCTGTACTTACTGTTTAAATTACTTCTTTGTTTTAAGCTTGTCCTTGTTCTGGTAAATATTTGTTTAAAATCAATGGCTAAAACAGCGACTAGTAGCAGGGAGAAGCAGGACAAAAAGATAAGAGTGGAGCCGAACAAACCACCCATACACCCAGCAAATTTCCCTAAAATGTGTGACCCACCGCAGACTTTAGGTACCTTTGGTAGCTTTTGACTTTTGAAAGTTTTGCAGTGAAGAATCAGAGCTTCAAAGGTGTCACTTGTGCAAATCATGCAAATAATTTTAAAGCTATGACTTGTTAATGACAAGGGTGTGGCAAACTGTGATTCTGAGATAATCACCTTCAAGTTTTCCCCACACTTGGCTTTATTCTGCCAGCTCCCAGAGTGCAAATGGTTGGAGGACCAACACAGCCTGGCTACTTGTCACATGGCTTCTTGACACCCTGCTGAATGGGGATTGACATCCTGCTGAATGGGGCAATCTCTGAATTATTCTTGTGTTTTGAAAGAATGTTACACAGCATCATCGACACACACTTTAAAAAGGCTTTTATTTAACAGTAAGAATATACTGTACATGTTTTATAAAAGTGGAATTATTTAGGAGTGCAGACAACACAACAAAATGTAGAGTCTATCAATAATTTGAGTCTCTGTATATCAGCCTCGGTGTGTCATTAACGATATAAATGTGTGTATGCCAAATATCTTAAAAGTTGTTGAAGTTATTATATGGGCAAACCCCAACCCTACCCAAGCTACACTCTGACAGCCTGTTTGGGGCTGCCTCTTTTCATTTTCTTTTAGCCCATGGCTGTATTTGCAGGTAAGCAAATGTGGTGGTTCTTGAAAATATTCCATTTCATCGCCACATTCAGGTTTAAATCCACTGTTTGAAATGTTCTGCAAGTCCGTTACAAGGCCGGTATCAGACTCAGCATCACTGTTCGAAAACTGACTATTATCGTGGAAAATGAAGTCCAGTACGCGCTGCTTACACTGACTTGGGTCTATCGCACTGGTCAGATTAAGGTCCGCGATATGATTTAGATCTTCCGCCACCTGCTTCTCCTTAACCATCACAACACTTAGATGAAAGTTTTTACAGACAGGTGAAACCGGATCCTCAGATTGTTTACGGAAGTGACCTCAGAATGACTTCTTCAATGGTATACGTTGGTATATGCCCCCTCCACAATATGTCTCCTTGTGTGTGTAAAAGTAGTACGATTTAAAGGTTGAACTCTATCAAAACGGTTTCACATTGTGACTTCACATCACATGGAATATGTGTCGCTTTAAAGGAAACAATCGATCGGCGTTGTTCAGCGTTATTCAGCGTCTCTGTAAGTAAACTGTATTTCCCCATGTAATCTAACGGAAATAATTAACTCCATAGTTTAACAGATTTCTACTATTTTTTTTAACTCGGTTTTGAAAATACGTTGAGAGATAAAAAAAAACCCACAAATGAACACAAATCTCGGAAAGTGTCTTTTTCCTTTTAGAAAGGTTTTTTCAATTTATTTGGCTGCTCCTGGTGATTTTAGGCATGCGCAAGATAGTGGGTTTTGCTGTGGTGGGTCACATATACACTATGTGTCATTGTTTTACGATATGAAGAAAAAGAATTCTGACTTTGAAGCTACTTACGGGGAAATTTAAGGGGAATCACAGTTCAAGTGGTTATTCCATGTAGACAACATTGTATGTTTGCTTACAATCTTACCGTATTTACCTGTTCAAAACATTTTGATTGAAGTCCAACCATGTTTTACCTCTGCAACCATCCGACCAGTTACACCAGCATGACCATGCTGGTCTGCAACCACCTGACCAGTTACACCAGCATGACCATGTCGGTCTGAAACCACGATACCAGTTACACCAGCATGGCCATGCTGGTCTGCCACCAATTGACCAGTTACACCATCACTACCTACATCACTGCTCATCTCTCAACAAGCTGCACTAAAGTGGTCTACCAGCTGCTCACCAGTTAAACCAGCTTGAGCAAGCTGACCCACCAGATAAATCCAGCAAGACCAGCTAATGACCAGCTAAGATTTGATGCTGGTTCTCACTGGATCTTTCAGCAGGGAAGGCTTCCTTTTACAGTACAGTTTCGGCTTACTTACTGAGTCCATTGTTAAAAATCTGCAAGAACGAACCCAGTATTTAAGACAATGTACCATTACCATAGAGGAAAACTTTTCCTGCAGAGGTTGTTACCAGGCAAGAATAACTATTAGTATTAATTTGATCCGTATTCTGCCGGAACAAATTCCGGGACCTCCCAGATTGGGACCGGCACCTATTTGATTGGATCCGGCACCTCCACACGAGCTGCGGAGCTGTGGCTCGAGCTGCAAGCTCTGTGTTCTTAGTTCCTCCAAACAAAACAAATATAAATAGTATGTTTTTAGATTATAATTGTTTAGGCTTGTACCCAACTCAGAATTTTGTCAGTCGAATCGGGTTCACACCTGAACCCCTCTTCGACCGTACAGAGGACGCGCATGGCAGCAATACAGTGCCCGGGGTCAGCCAACCACGACTGTGTGTTTTTATTATTTTACGTCTCCTTTCAGAACTTAACAGTGTGTAATGGGGACCCTTTTTCCATGACTCCCTTCCGGATCAGCCCCTCTCCATGCATTATGCGCAGAAAACTATCTTAACGAGTCTACGAGTCGAGGGCGAGGAGCGGTGCTCAGCTCTCCGTGTTGCTCTCCACCATCCCACCATCGGGACCGTGTCTCGGTCCGTGCCTGGATGCGGATGATTCACACATAAAAAAATATAATTATGATTCTCGTTATTTTTAATTCCTCATTGAAATGTTATTCCCGTGAATTTTGTAAGCTTCTATCTGTTTAATCCTGTTATTGTAATGCACACTGACTGACAAAAAAAACCCAAAACACTGCTACAGAAAATGGTATTAACCCGGCACAAAAATCTTGAGCTACAGCGGTGTTGAGTGTTTCAGAATGTTTCATAACTTTACAGAAAATTTGTTCTAACTTGTGTCAATGTTTTATCAAAACAATGCCCTACATCCATTGGAAATCCAGCACCGGAGAAACCAGTCAAATTAACATGTTGTCTGGATACACTCGCCACCCGTCCACACAAAAAAATGGAATAACAGTTCATTCATTACACAATTCACAAATTCACTAATTTGGTCATTCAAATTGTTGTCATAACATTTGTGATAACTCGCGACCTGAATGCAGATATAATCTGTATAGGTATGATCTCGTTTTTATAAGTGTGTGTGTGTGTGTGTGTGTGTGTGTGTGTGTGTGTGTGTGTGTGTGTGATGTCTCAGGCAAAGTCCTCAGAATTGTAAAATACTTGTCATTCCACCCATTGTCAGTTCCCTGAAACAGAGGCAGTAATAGATATGATTGTGGAAATCCTTATAATAGGCTTGATGATTTACTCTGCCTGCTCAAGTATGTACGCAGCTCAAGAGAGATCACACACACACCAATATTTACACAGAATCATTGGCTCTTCAGGGACCTTTGTTTAATGGCAGTAGAACTCGCCGTTACTAGAGCATGACTTTGCAGGCCTTTTTTTCTCTCAGCCCCCCTCACTTACTTTCCAAAGCTGATTTTATTTGTCCAACACACACACGCACACAGACACACACACACACACACACACACACACACACACACACACACACACGCACACACACACACACACACACACACACACACACACACACACGCACACACACACACACCCTACTTATAGCATACCCCAGGCCCCCCCCGTGGGAAACTATGCATCGAGTGATTTCTCCGACAGACGAGTGGCACGAAGGCAACAGAAGTCAATCCCCCCCCAGAAGCCTGCGGTGTCAAACCCAGATGCTTTGTCTGAAATAATTACCACTTTCATTAGAATCAAGGAGCATGGCTCCATTCGTTACCTGCTTTGGCAAGGGTTCCCTTAATTGGCGGCTTCAGCTTGAGAGGATCACACTCCGTGGCAGCAGCGTAGGGAAGCAGATGTCTGTTAAAGGTTTTATCCTGCTATGTCTTCCACTGCCGGCCTCCCTGTCTACTATATCTGCCTGACTCTCTGTTTGTCTGTCAATCTGTCTATTCCTCTCTATCCTACCTTTTAAAAGGGGAATACCCCCCATTTCCAGCATTAATATGGAGAAAACTGTGCTCCCCAAGTTTTTAGCTGTCAATAGATTGATTTTGCTTTTAATATATTTGCTGCTATTATATTATAGGTTTATTTAAAGTATGAGATATTTAATTTTTATCAAGAATAAATTGTTAAACACGACATTGCATTTGACAGAGCAAGGTCCTATCTCAAACTCCATATAGCAAATGCAGATACATGGTTTTGCCAGGTGGGGCGCCCTCACAGTATACAGCCAAAAAAGTTATGCTGTGTATAAACCATATCAAATTTGAAAAAAAAACAAAAAACATTCAATACAATAGTCACAGTGCAAAATTTTAGCTTCTACATGCTATCACACTTACATGATCAATTGACTGACTAATTCAAGTCACTTTAATTCAGCAATATGGGCTTATGTAAGGTTTCTTTGGAGTTGCTTTGGAATATTGGTCGACCTTAATGGTTCAACTTCACAGCCCAGATCTCCTCCAACAACACAGTTTTAGCTAATGTAGGTGAAGAAGCCAAACCTAGTCATTGTGTGTTGGTAAAACTGTACACATGAATACCCAGGCTTTTGGTATTAGACCTTCATTACATCATAACAAGGTTCAGAGACAAAGGAAGGTTGAGTGTTTCTTATTCTGTCACCCCATCTTTTCAATAGACACACAGATACAGTAGATAGATAGGTAGATAGATAGATAGATAGATAGATAGATAGATAGATAGATAGATAGATAGATAGATAGATAGATAGATAGATAGATAGATAGATAGATAGATAGATACATACATACATACATACATACATACATACATACATACATACATACATACATACATACATACATACATACATACATACATGCATACATACATATATGCATACATATGCGTTTACAGATAAACAACACATACATGACACACATATAAAAGCTTTTAAGACTAAAAGCTTCACGATAGGCATCTAAATGCTAAATGACCAGACTCTTGATCAAACAACTATTATTCTTGGAGAAAAACAGCAGACTGCAGTGGAGGGCTATCATAGAGCCCATGAAAAAAACATAACGTATTGAAATTGAAATGGTTCTGCTTTCACACGGATTGGCTCTCCATCTAAATGGTCATTGGCCATGGTCATTTCTCCTCAAACCTACTGCACTGTCAATGTTATTGCAGTTGAGGCACTGAGATTAATTAACTACTGTGGCTGCCTCGTTAAATAATTTGATGCACGATTCATATGAACGCGCAAGCCGATCCCCCTCATATTTGATTTGAAATTCAGTCGGATCGGATGATCATGGATGCTGACTGTTAAAACAGGCATGACGCAGCATACTGTGTGTGCACATTATTTCAGAGCCGTGTGGGAATACAGTATGTTAGAGTGTTTAGTTTTATTTGTGTGTGTGAGTGTGTGTATGTGTAGCTGGACATTGTCACATGTCTGTACTGTCTGTACACCATCATGTGTGGCTTCCCACTCCTCTGCTCTTGCCGACAGTATGTTTCAGCTCTGCACACTGAGGCGCTCCTGCCTCCTGCGCCTTCACCAGCTGCCAGGCTGACTCCCACCTGGCCCATGTCCATTGGAGGAGACTGGAGCGCAGGAGTAGCAGCTGACAAGCCTATGAGTGATGTGCTTCAATGCATTGATGTTCTCTGAACACTGTTTCTGTGTCTGTGTCTGTATGTTTAAAATGTAGCCTAATGTTAAATACGGTCTGATAGTGGGGCGGTGAAGCACAGAACTGGACCTATTGTGACAACAGTGTGTCAGAATTGACACAGATGTATATGTCATGAGAAATTTATATATGGAGGAGCCATGAATTTGGCCCCTGAGAGTCAAATGAGGGAAATGACAGCCATTTTTTAAATGGCTGCCAGAAATGAGACGTTATGGGTCTTGAACCAAATTTTGTTCAGGATGGTTCAATCAAATGTGCTTCCATGTATCTATATTTATATTTTCATGACGTACAGTATAAACTGCCAAATATGCTGCTATTATCGCAAAATGTCCAAATGTTATTTAGGTATTTAAACTGCCCAATGTTTTGTTGTTTCTGTTGCTCCTGTACAGTCTATGTTGTCAGTTGATGTTTTAACGCTGATATTGTTCTGTCAATGCTCACCGAGTATAAAAAAAAGTTCCACTTAAAGTTAGTTGGTACCCAGTGGGTGTAAGAGACATATCCATTACAAGTGTTTAAAAAAGTTTAAATGCTCAACACACATTCAGGCACTGCAATCTCACATTCTGCTCTGAACCTGCTAACACGTTTCACACATCTGTGTGTTATTAGCAGCTCTGCCTTTCACCTGAGCCATTCAAATTTAGACCATGCTACACTTCTTTGTTTACAGCTCCAAATCTGTCAGCCTCCATTGGCCTCCAGCAACAAGCTGCCATATGGGTCGAATCCATTTGAGGGCACTTTCAGATCACACCTCAAATAAGTTGTAATCCCTGAACCCCAGAAGCAACAGAGGGCCTGAGTGAGGCCCACAAACAGCATGTGCAAAACGCAAAACCTAAATCGGTCAAGAACTCCCAATGGTTCAGAGTAGGGCACTTATCAGGAGTTGTGCCATTTTAAAGTCAAAAGGAAGTGGGCCTATGTTCGAGAAATTTAAATATTCCTTATCACATTCCTTGTCACATTTCCTCTTTATATTCCAAAAATGCTTGGGGAATTAGGTTGAATGCAAGTTTGATCCCATTATAAATCCAACAAGCATTTCAGGGCTCGTTTAAGTGTTGAACCTAGCCAAGTGCATGACCTGACAGAGACCGAAAAAAAACATGTTTTCTATTCCAGAAGTTCCTTACAGCCCCAGATTGTACTATTGTATATTTTCAAAAGGAAAGTCTCAGCATGAATCTAATGTGGTCATTGCACAACACCTAGCTTGCGAAGGCCATCATGATTCCCTGGGAAGGGACCAGATGTATTACTCATGGGACTTATCATCAGATCAAGTAATCCAATCTAAGACTCTGCATTCACTCTAAATGACAAAAGAAGTGACAACGCTGTGCTTCCATCTCGGGTGGTGGTACATAAGGAGCCAATTAGAGAGGGCAGCTGGAACATGACAGGGCCTTGGCAGATCCATGATTGGGGCATGGCTGACCCATGCAGGGACCCTGTCTGGTCCCTGCTCGGATCTTGCCTGTAATTATATCCCTGGGAACGCCCCCAGGCTGCAACTCGCATATACAGGATAATCTTGTGTTTGTTTAATGAAAAATATATATATGTTTTGGAATGGAACATATTTTCTGTACATCTAACATAATCAATATATACATCCCTAATTTTAAAGAACGAATGGTTTGAAAGCCTGAATGACTCAGTGTTTTTTTTTTGGAGATGTATTAAATTGAATTAAACTAATGAGAACACTGTGCGTAACTGTGTGTGTAACAGGTGTTTTATTTTACATAAAATAATTGTGAAATAACGCAACAAATATAATCGCAAAGCTTAATGTATCGCAAAACTCCCCATAACATGGGTTTTTGCACCGTAGGAACTTTTTCATGGTTCTAAGGACTTTTTGGAGGACCAATTCCCTTTATTGTGTCTGGAACTACTGTATGTACGATCATTGTTCTAAGAAGTCTGTTTAGAGAAACTCATTCAGCTCCTACTCCCGGACAGGGAATAACCGGCTAAAAAAAGGAACCTTCAGTGATAGAAGTGCCGGTGATGGGTCCAGACCTAAGACAAGAGTTGCATTGCTGAGTGAGGACCAGCCCACGAACACTGAGTGGTGATAAATAGTTAAATATATACATCTACTGATACACTTTGACACATCATTAGTGATGAAACCTGGGGTCGTTAGGTGTTTCGGCTCTTTCAACATCATACATCCTCACCCAGGCTACCCAGCCGCGATTGATCAAGTCCCGACTTGAGTCTAAGTAGCATTTGCCCATGGATCGCCCCTCATGATCCACAGCCATCTAGAGGCCTTCTCAACTGCCTATGTCGTGTTTTTGATGGCCTTTCTCTGGCTTCTCCTGTGATGCCCAGCAGGCTGTATGCTTTGCAGAGAGACCAAGCTAGGAAGCCTCTACAGCCCACCTCTATTGGCACACACTGTGCATGGCACCCCGTCTGCGGCACTCCTCCACTAAGTTAGCGTACTTGCCGCACTTCCTCTCATTGGCCTCTTCCATCCACTTCTCCCAGGGAACAGTCAGCTTCAGCAGGACCACCTGTTTTGAAAAATCTGAGAACAGCACCATGTCTGGTCTCCGGGTGGTTTCCGCAATACAATTGCCTTCAACACCTGGTCAGGGCGCCAGGTGTAGCGTCCATCTCCCAGGGCTTTTGGGCAACAGCTGAGGATGTGCTCTAGCATTCCTCTTCTGAGACATAAAGGACATGATAGTGTGTCAACCTTGCCCCAACAGAATAGGTTGGATGGGCTGGGTAAGATGTCATAGATCAAGAACATGATCCAGCCAACATGATGACTCAGCTTGCCAAAGCTCAGACCAAGAGATCTTGCGGCCCATGTCTTGTTCTCATTTCGTCCATCGGGACACCGTGCTGCTGATATATCCAGGCCTTGAATTTACCAGGCTGTCATAATTACTCCACTGCTGTCAGCCATGCCTCCAGCTTGGCTGACAGCAGTGGTCTTGATGGATGCAGCATCCTTTAGGGTGCAATCAAAGGTCTTGCCAAGGCTTTTGATGGGTTTCTCGGTGACAAATGGAATCTCGATGCCGTCCAAGGAGAAGCGGAACTTGTCTGTCACTTTCCCTCTTTTGAGCACCAGGGACCTAGATTTTGCAGGCTTGAAACACAACCGAGCCCAAGTGATGATTTTCTGCAAGCCCTGGAGGATCCATCAGCACCCCAGCACTGATGTTAATTGTCTATGTATTTAATTGTACAAAATTAATTGAATGAAACAGAAAATCCCTGAGTGAGCGAGCCTGTGCTTTACAAAAGTGAGAACAAACTTTTAAATGAATCTTGTTGAGCTCATATGAGTGAAGATTCAGCAACTGGATTGGTTATTTCTCGCAAATAGGACAAATAGGAAGGAATATATATGTATATATATATATATATATATATATATATATATATACACATATATATATATATAGAGAGAGAGAGAGTGCCATTCTCATCTGGTTCCATACTGCACTTAAATAAAATAAACACAAAGCTTTCAAAAAAACATTCCTCTGTGTTCTCTGTGACGATTGAATGACCCTGAGACAATGAATGACATAAAACAACAAAAAATAGCAGGCTAAAAAAGAAACCTTCAGTGACGGAATGCCGGTGATGGGTCCAGACTTAAGACTAGAGTGGCATTGCGGTGCATTGAGGTGAAAATATACATTATGTCAGTGTAAGGTTTAGAAGATAAGGTAATTCATATATGTGACCCACCGCAGCAAAACCCGCTATCTCGCACATTTCTAAAATCATCAGGAGCAGCCAAATAAGTTGAAAAAACGTTTTCTGAAGGAAAATTAGAGTTTTCCAGATTCGTTTTCCTTTCTGTTTTTTCTCTCTCAACGTATTTTCAAAAGTAAATAGAAAAATGTTAAACTGTGGAGTTAAATATTCCCGTTAGAGGGACATCATTGTGGATGGGGCGTGTACCAATATGTACCATCAAAGAAGAAATGCTGACGTCAATTCCGTAAACAAGACGAGGCTCCTGCAGTTTCATTTCTCTGCGAAAACTCTGTGTTATTATGGATTACAAGAAGTGGGTGGCGGAAGATCTTAATCATATCGCGGACCTTAATCCGACCAGTGCGATAGATCCAAGTCAGTGTAAGCAACGCATACTGGATTACATTTTCTGTGATTATAGTCAGTTCCACAACAGCAGAATCTGCTGAATCTGATATATATCCTGTACTTGGAGAATATTTCAAACAGGCGATTTAAACCTGAAAGTGGCGATGAAACAGGATATTTTGAAGAACCACCGGAGGAGACTGACGATGCTCCCATTGTTGTCACAACGGAAGAAGTTGATGACGTGATGAAAGTATGTTGAGGTTAGTGATGCAGATTATGAGCAAGTAGCAATGGACAAGATTCTCAAGCTTACCTGTAAATGCAGCCAGGGGCCAAAAGAAAATGAAAAGAGGCCCCAAACAGGGTTGGGGTTAGCCCACATGGTAACTCCAGCAGCTTTGAAGATATTTGGCATACACGCATTAATATATTAAATGACACACCGAGGCTGATATACAGAGAATAATATTATTGATAGACTTTACATTTTGTTGTGTTGTGCGCACTCTTAAACTCCTAAAATATTCCACTCTTATAAAACATGTATATTTTTACTGTCAAATAAAAGCTTTTAAAAAAAATATGTTGTGTGTCGATGACGCTGTTCAACATTCCATCAAAACACAAGAACAATGCAGAGATTGGCCCATTCAGCAGGGTGTCAAGTCCCCATTCAGCAGGGTGTCAAGTCCCCATTCAGCAGGGTGTCAAGTACCCACGTGACAACTAGCCAGGCTGTGTTGGTCCCCCAACCATTTGCATTCTGGGAGCTGGCTGAATGAAGCCAAGTGTGGGGGAAAACTTTGAAGGTAATTATCTCAGAAACACAGTGTGCCACACCCTTGTCATGAACAAGTCATAGCTTTATAAATATTTGCTTGATTTGCACAGGTGACACCTTGTTTTGAAGCTCTGATTCTTCACATTCAAATGCAAAAACTGGTATTGAGACTGTATTCAGCTATTCAACATAACTGTTTGGGAATCACATAATTATTCCACATACTCCACTTTTACAATCATGGACCCAGACCAAACAATGTTGTCATAATATGTGTCCCTCACCCATGTGTTTAGGTCTATGTGCCCAGATGAAAGCAACCCTACCCATCCCACTTGAAGGACCACTACACGACCAGGTGACTGGGTGGAGCTCTGCTAGATTCCTGGGACCGTTCCAGATCCTCCTCAACACCACAGGAGCAGTTAAGGTTGGCAGAACGACTGACATGGGTACACGCATCAGGGATCAGAGGATTCTTGGGATATCTCTGCAGTATTGTATTCAATTTTTAGGCGACTTTCTGATCCCTTTACCTAAATGATATGAAAATCTTCGCATTATTGCATTTTCCTTGAGGTATTGTTCCATTAGGAACAAAAGGAGGGAATGTGAGAGAAAATGCAGATGATCAATGCTTTGACTGATGTTTCATATGTGTTATATAAGACAATAGCCTTTTCGCATCTTACCTTGCTTTTTAAAATACATTGTCTTGGGTTTCAATGACTCATTTAAAGCTCACATTGAATTCAAGATTCAAGATGTTTATTTGTCACATTTTGAAGCAATTGTTCTTTAACTATAATACTGTATTGTCACAAGGCCAGACCACATTACATCATCACTCAACTTCGTGGGGAGATAAAAATAACCCCAGGGGACTTGACAGAATGTTGTGTTTTTTTTATAGAACAGTACGATTGTATCTGTGACCAAGTTTGACTGTTAAATCATTGTATGAGGGAAACAGCAGGGGATATGATTAGGAGGGCACAGTCTTGTGAATGACACCTGACCAATGGCACACAACCTCGCATCAGTATATAGGCCTCTTCGGTAAAACCAAGGGCAGACTGATCAGATCACTGTTTTGAAGTGCATCTGTATCTTTCTCTTTATTCTGCAGCGTAAATATCTTTCATACTCTCAGTTTGTTTCCTGTTGTGAAACAGGTTAACCTCACTGACAACGCAGTGAGAATTCTCCAAAAAAAAATAAGTATATATGTACACACACACACACACACACACACACACACACACACACACACACACACACACACACATATAAACATATATATAGATATATATACACACACACATATAAAAACATACATGCATATACATATATACATATATACATACATACATACATACATACATACATACATACATACATATATACATATAAATACTGTATATATATATATATATATATATATACATATATATATACTCTATATACACACACATACACACATTTAAAACATATTGGAATGGGATTAATATGTAGGGCTAAAGTTTACTTTTTCAAAACATATGCATTGCATATGTAGTAGGCAAGCCACCGTTCTTAAAATGATGATTTGCATTTTGCACATGAAGCGCAACATGCAGGCTGCTGGGATTGTTCACTTTATTGCCTTAGATGAACAATTGCACAGTGTTACTTTGAATTTCTGAAGTTCAAACAAATACAATTCTGTGAACTTAGAGTGATCATTGACTTTATTAGAATCGCTAAAATTGCTTGGCTGCAGAAGGCTCAGAGTGCACAACAGCAGCCTCTGATAACTAAAAGAATATAGAATCTGTTTCAGCATAATAGAATGATTTTGGTAATGCCAAATTACTTGCTTAAATGAATTGTGTCTATACAATGATGAGGCTGTTCTCAGCAGACAGAATTAACTTGGCATGTGTAATATGACAACCATGACCAGCACCAAGAGAAATCACCATGGCAGGTACATCCACACAAGCAGTATGACGACATGACGAGCACCAAAAAAAAATCACCACACGGGTGCATCCACACAAGCAGTATGATGACATGACCCGCACCAAAAAAAATCACCACATCCAGACAGGCAGTTTCATATGAGAACATGAACACACTGAACATTAATCATCATAAACAATAGCATTGTGTGCAAGTTGCCCCTCCGCAAAAATAAACGATGTTACCATGCAGCAGACATAATAAACATGAAAATAAACTAATCTAATCAACCCCTGTGTAGTTCCTTGAGCCTAATAGAGCTGGATGCAATGGATCCCTGCTGAATACAATCCTCAGCAAATTGTCTTTCCACTTCCATTTCTTGCTCAGATCCTTTTCAAAACGTAGTTTGATGATATGCGTGAATGAGCTTTGCGTGGGTGAAGCATACTCGTTCTGTGTTTGCCGAAGACACTTTTCAAAGCATAAAAGGAGCTCTCACAGGTGGCAGTAGAGGCCCTTAATGTTAAAGCAGACTTGACCGACACTTGGCATTGCCTCCAGGCTGTTGTGGCTGGTGGTTAGAAGTGTCTTTAAAGTCCATTTCCCATCCTGCGAGGGCGGAGAAGATCCTTCCATGTGTGGGCAAAGAAAATGTCAGGCAACATTGTGTTCAGCATCTATGAGCTTGCCCACCCCCATGCTTCCCCGACATTAATGAGTCTCCATCATACACTTAACTGAGTATTTTCCTTGTGCTCAGTACAGATTTTGTAATTTCGGAAAGAACTGTTTGCATGAGAGTGTTTGCATCTCCTGCATCTGCCATGGCAATTGTCAAAAGACGGTCTTTTATTTCATAATATCCATCCACAAACTCACAATGGAAATATTTTCCCTGCCTGTCGGGTCCCTCGTTCCATCAACTTCAATAGTATATGGGGAATCCCTTTGTGGGAGTTTCTACCCACATGCACTGGTTTAGTGAGGGAGACGGAGTCATTCAGGTAGTGGAGCGCCAACATGGCAAGGATTTTATTCATTCTAGCAACAGAAAGTCTCGCTGTCGCAACAGAAAGATAAACTCGAAATGATTGACAGAGTTCGTTTTGCGTGGACGTGCTCCGGACTGCAGGCGTTTCCGCGTCCTGCCTCAGCTCCCGCACTGAAAGATAGAACAACATATAAGAACACTCTCCCAGCCGGGAGAGCTGTCCGCTCTGAGAGCTTCCTGCTGATGTACAGCACCTGTCAGTAAATGCCCCCCATATGCTGAGACAACACTGCCCCTAGCCCTCTGTTCTACAAGCAGAAAGGGAGAGAAAATTCAGGCGTACCCAGCACTGGCTTCCCACAGAGAGCTGATTTCACCTCCTTAAATGCCTGCTGGAACACCTCCATCCGCTGGACTGGATCTGGCGCACCATTTCGAGTTAAATCCGACAAAGGACTGGTCAGTGCTGAAAAGTCGGCTACAAACCTTTTGTAGTAACCTGCCAGCCCTAAGAACTGTTTTACCTCCCTCTTGGACTTGGGTCTCGGACTCTTCACAACCACCACAGCCATTTTATCTATCTTGGCTCGGACCAGTCCCCCACCCAAGTGGTACCCCAGATACCGTACCTCCCTCCTCCCCAACCACACACTTCTTAGGGTTTGCGGTGAGCCCTGCCCATCTCAGGGATTCGAGTACTGCCCCCACATGCTGCATGTGCCACTCCCAGGTGTCACTGTGAATAATAACATCATCTAAGTAGGTGGCGACGCAGAACCTAGTCCATGAGTCTCTGAGAGGTGGTTGGGGCAACAACCCAAATGGAAGCATCGGATACACATCGAACTTTGACACCACGTTCACCTTCCGGTAGTCTACACAGAAGCGGACCGACCCATCTGGCTTACTACCAGCACAATGGGACTACACGAGTCACTTGTACACCCCTCTATCATCCCCATGTCCAGCATAGCCTTCAATTCTGCCTGCGTGATTTTGCGTTCATGTTCGGGCAGGCGATACGGCCGACAGTGTACTTTCACACCTGGGGTTGTCTTCACATGCTGGTGTATGAGGGGTGTGTAAGGGACGTGCGGCCTGGCAGGGGTAGAAGACGTCAGAATACCGGAATTGTAAAATGGCCACATACTGCTGGTCGGCGAGAGATAGTTACTGGAATGGGCCGGGCTGGAATTGGTTGTTTTTGAAACCTCAGGTCCCAACTCATCCCCCTCGATCATCGTCGTGGCTGGAGATACAGGAGGTTCAGGTGATAGATCTGTGTCGCCCCACCCCTGTCTGACCGTGCAAACTCATAATCGACCTTCCCTACCCGCCATGTGACCAAAAGAGCCCTTGCCACTTGGCGAGTAATTTTGAGCTGGACGAAGGGAGCAACACTAACACCCTGTCTCCTGGTGCAAACAGTATGAGCCAGGCCCCTCTGTCGTATAAGCAGCAGACCGTTCCTGGGCCTGAAGCAAATTCTCCCGTGACTGCTGTCTCAGCGCATGCAGCTTTGCTCTCAGGTCCATAACCTACTGTATAGTTGTAGTTCTTACTGGTGCTCGGACCCTCCTCCCAGTTTTCTTTAATTAGATCTAGCACACCTTGGGGTCTCCTGCCAAAAAGGAGCTCAAACAAGAGAATCCCATGGAGGCCTGGGGAACCTCCCGCATGGCAAACAACAGTGGGTCCAACCACATGTCCCGATTACGGCTATCGTCATGAACGAACTTCGGAATCGGAATGTTTTTCACCGTTTTATAAAAGCGCTCCACAAGACCATCGGTCTGGGGATGGTCAACGCTGGTCTGAATTGAGCGGATGCCCAATAATTCAGAACCATGTCGTGTACAACATTCATACACGCTTACTGCGTTTATGTATTCGCTTGTTTCATTGTGATTTTTCAGAGACCGATTGGATCACATAGGACTCATGTGAAAGTGTATTACTGATAATGCAGTAAATACAAAAGCAAACACAAACAAAAACCCTCTTGGAATATCTGGCAAAAATTTTACAAAAACAATAGGAAGAGCAGTGAGCCAAACATACAATGGGCGGTTGAACTACGACTTCTCTCTAAGTTATCCAAACTTCATAAGGCTAACTAAAAAGTATGCCATGAAAATTGTACTGCCAGTACCTCCAAAATAAAAGTCTTAGAAAACCCAAATAAGACTAATGATAATAATAAGAAGAATACTGTAAGTATGAGGATAAGGATAAACACAAAAAACATTAAATGAAAATTATTTTAATAATAATTGTTATTATTGTATTTTATCTATATTACATGAGAGTTGTATTTCCAAAACCTGTGCCCCTTTCACCACACGACCAACAGGTAATGGATGCCAAACTGTGCCCCTTACACCGCACGACCAACAGAAATGGCTGCCACACTGTATCCCGTACACCGCACCGTTGTGTGCACACAACCTGGGCATGAAAAAGGTCCAACAGAGCCAAGCAGAAATCCTGTCCATGACGCCAAAACTGTGAAAGAAATTCTTTCGCAAAGATCCGTGAGGTTAATCTGCCCGCTACAAGAAAACAACAACTGAGAATATTCAAGATATTTATTCTGCAGAATAAAGAGAAAGATTCAGTACTGCTCCAAAGCAGCGTCGGATCAATCTGATATAATTTCTAAAGATAGGAGGCTTTATACAAAAAACAGGGTGTGGCTTGGGTCAGAAGTCTCCTACAAGTCTGTGCTCCCCCAACTGTCTCCCTGGGTGCCACCACCTGACAAAATGTTTTAAAGCCCTCCTCTGGAGGTATAGGCCTTTGTCCTCATTCAAAATAGTTGATCGTATGCATAATTCTCTCACAATACATCCCCTTCCGAATCACCGAAAAATATATGTGAGTGAGCTGACAGCTCCCCTGTCTGGGGGGATCAACACGCCATGGATTTAAAACTACCCCCTCAAAGGCCCAACAAAGGGTATCATCCTGCGACTGGTCCAGCGGAAAATCCTCTATGAAAGAGACCACGGGGACCGGGGGAGGACCCCAGTGGGGACTCCTCTGCTCCTGACCCCGCAACAACCACTAACGACCCCTCAGCGTCACCGCACGCTGCGTAACACTCACATCTTCCTACCAGCCCGTGAGCGCACTCCCCCAGCCTCCTTCAGTAACGTTTCAAACTCTGGCCAATCCGTACCCAAAATCAGGGGTGTGTCAGGCGGGAGTTAACCGCAGCCTTCACCCTATGCTTTTTTACCTTGTAACGAATTTCAAGCTGCACCACCGGATACGTGTGAATATCCCTATGCACACAACAAATCTCAAGCCGTGATGCCTCCAACAAAGCCCCGGGTTCGGAGAACAGCTAGAATCCAGTAGAGCCTGATGTCTACCCCCTTGTGCTCTTACCCGTACGTTGTAGGTCGCTCCCCGACCAGGGGAGGGGCCCAGAGGACCAGTGACCCGAACCACCTGTCCGACCTCCATCAAGTGACAGTCCCGCCTAATGTGGTCGGGTCACCTGCAGCGGCAGCACCCCTGCCAAGGCATTTGAGCAGCTGTCTGTAGGTCCGCGGCGGCACCGCCCTCAGAGGTAACGGGGGTCCGAGAGGGGACAGCAAGAAACAACAGAGTCCTGCTGCACCAAAGAGCAAGGCAGCGCTCCGATCAGCCCCCTCTGAGTCATTGGGAAGGGCCGGGGTCCTGGCAACTCCCAAGAGGGTCCTGGGGGTGGATGCAGCGGGCCTCTGGAGGTCCTCCCACGGGGCACCTGGACGGGCTGGGGAGCCAGCCAATCCCACGTGGGTTCTGGGGGCGGATGCAGGGGCCCCCGGTCCATTCTCCTCCGGGGTGCCAGGACATGCTGGCTCTCTGGCTGTCTCCCGGTTAGCAGCAGCGGGCCAGCTACACGTCGCGGCGTGCTAATGCCCCTCCTTGTCCCGGCGGTGCTTGTGTCTCCTGGAGAAGGCGATGGTGCAGTGGTGTCGCCCCCGGGCGGCCAGTCGCGGCGGGTCCACTCCGTGCCTCCGGGGACGGGCGCGGGCGTATCCTGCTGACTATGGCACTTGTGGGAATCTCTACCCGCATGTACTGATTAAGGGAGGGAGGCAGTGTCATTCAGGCAGTGGAGCGCCGACATGGCGAGGATTTTATTCATGCTGGTAACAGAACGTCTCGCTAGCACAACAGAATGATAAACTAGAAATGATTGACAGAGTTTGTTTCTTGTTGTCAAGCTCCGGACCGCAGGTGTTCCCGTATCCTGTGTCAGCTACCGCACTGAAAGACAGAACAACATATAAAAAGACTCTCCCAGCCGGATCCGACCAATCAGCGCAGCGTTGAATTGCTCCCAACTTTACCTGACAACTTGACCTGATTTTGGATTGTTCGCACTGTGAAATCGGGTCCAACCAATCAGCGCCAAAGAGGCTGATTGGGCAGACCCGGAAAAGCTGCGTCGCCATGGCCAAGCAAGGCCTGTCCGCTGCAGACGTGGCTTAACCACGCCCCCCTGGTCTGCCACACCCCTATTTCCCCAACAATATGTTCTGTCACTAAGGTGGTAATTGATGCTAAAAGTTCATTTTGGATGTCATGGGACATGTAGGTTGCGTTGTCGGGAATATTTAGCATTATTTTTCTCATATTTGGGTCTTTTTTCAGGGTATATTTAAAGAGCTATAGCAACATCCCACTTCCTCGCTTTGTCATGCTTTCAAAAGAATCATGGTTACCTCTAAGTGGTGCCTCAGAGATGGTGATGGGCCTGCCATCTCTTGTTGTGGTGCTGGCAATGTAGCGTCAAGGGAGGAGGGCTCACAGACTGATGGTGGCACGGAGAACGCTTGTTGAGTGCCAGTTGAGGAAGACGGCTTATTTTTGTTGAACCATTTTTTGATGTCAGTTTTTTGTTGTTGGCGGGTGGTGACGACTATCAAGTTTACTTGTAGTCTGTTAATTTTAGCATTGGTGAAATGACACCAGCAGTCTAAACAGCTTCTTGCATAATGTGTTTCCAAGTAACTGCACCAATCAATTCCAATCTCTACTCAAATGATGCAACGCTTTGATAGGTCTAAAATGACATTAATCACAAATAAAAAATATTTAATTCTAATTCTATTTATTTAATAAACAATCATCTTTCATTAAGTTTTGCAACAGTAGTGAGTTTGTTCTTTGCCATAAATATTTAATTTAAAATATAAAATAATAAAATAATGACCCTGCCCTGTCTGGCCCGCCCCTGACACCAGGCCTGAAAGCAGGTATCTGGGGGTATGATCTGGGTTGGGGAATAACAGAATAGGTGTAAAAATGTTATGTTATTGAATAGCAAGGAATGGCGACCGTAATGACTATAAGTATATATATATATATATACAAACGTACATACTGTATATGAGGAATTATAAATAAGTACTGGAGGTAAGTTAAGGTAAGTTTAATGTTGGAGGATTTAAATGTAAATTTTATACAACACAGACAATTAATACTGTTTATAATTATAATTAATAGAATATAATAATAGAACCCAGAATCGCGATTGTGGCACCGCCCCTTGTGGCCGCCTGCACAAGCGCCTTGTGTCGGTTACGCACATTTTAATATTTTTAGTATTTTCAGAGCTTATTATGTGTAATCACCTGGTTTCATGTATATGTGACCCACCACAGCAAAAGCCGCCATCTTGCACATTTCGAAAATCGCCAGGAGCAGCCAAATAAGTTGAAAAAACCTTTCTTGAAGGAAAATTATATTTTTCCAGATTCGTGTGCCTTTGTGTTTTTTTTTTGTTTTTTTTTATCTTTCTACGTATTTTCAAAACCGAGTTTGATTTATAAATAGTAGAAAAATGTTAAACCGTGGCGTTAAACATTCCCGTTAGATTACATGGGGAAACGCAGTTCACTTACGGAGACACATAACAGCACTGAAATGCTGAACAGCGCTGAACAACGCTGATCAATGGTTTCCATTAAAGCGAGCGTCCAGGTGAAGATCAATTATCCATGTTCCACATAATGTGAAGTCACAATGTGAAACCTTTTTGACAGAATTCAACCTTTAAATCGTACTACATTTACACACACTGTTGTGAAACAGCGAAGCAGGAGAACACTTTGCTTCGCACACCTATGTCACTTCCATATGTAGACAGTTAAAGCGCAGCACAGGGGTTTTTCGGTCTCACTTGTCTGTGAAAACGTTCTTCATTATGCAAAGCGGGTGTGGAAGCTCTGAATTATATTTCGAACCTTAATCTGACCAGTGCGATAGATCCAAGTCAGTGTTAGAAGCGCGTACTGGACTTCATTTTCTGCGATGATAGTCAGTTCTTCGACAGGGACACGGAGAACGACAGCGCTGCTGAATCTGATAATACTACGGACTTGGAGAACATTTCAAACAGCGGATTTCAAACTTAATGTGACGATGAAACGGAATATCAAGAACCATCGGAGGAGACCCACGATACGTTTGTTGTCGTTAGTGACAGATTCTCGGATTTCAGACTTTCTGAGACTCATAATATTGATAAACTCTACATTTTGTTGTGTTGTCCGTACTTTTAAACTCCAAAATAATTCCACTTTTATAAAACATGTATATTCTTACTGTTATATAAAAGCTTTTTTTTTTTAAACAAAATTAGTTGTGTGTTGTTGAGCTGTTCAAAGCTGTTTGTAATTAGCCCATTCAGCAGTATGTTAAATAGCCACGGGGCTATGTTTGTCCGCCAACCACATTTGCATTCTGGGAGCTGGCTGAGTGAACCTGGTGTCGGTAAGACTTTGGAGGTGATAATCTCAGAAACACGGTTTGCCACACCCTTGTCATTAACAAGTCATAGCTTTAATAATATTTGCTTGATTTGCACAAGTGACACCTTGTTTTGGAGCTCTGATTCTTCAATTTCAAATGATGTGAAAACTGGTACTGAGACTGTAGTCAGGTATTCAACATAACTGTTTGGGAATCACAAGAAATCCACCAAATGACCCCAAAGTACAAGGTGGGTCACATACGTATGTGACAAATAACCTCTTGAATCTTGAATCTTGAATATTTAAGTATATATACATATATATATATACATATATCAATTCCATTATAGTTACATAGAATACACTGTGGTGAAATGATTGACAAGCAATTTGCAAGCAAGCAATTCGCAAAAATACAAAGCACTGAAAAACATGGAAAGAGTATCAATGGACATGTGTGAAGATATTTCCTGATTCCCTTTCACAGAGAAGTTAGGGAAGGACAGCACAGTATCTACAGTACATATCCTTATGCCTTTGAATGTGTAAGCTATACTATATGTCTGCAGCAAAAATAAATAATCACATCTCCTGTTATCCATCACTTTGGATAACAGGAGATATTCCAAACAAGGATTAATGGATTCATAGATTGAAATAAATTTATGTCACGGAAAATAACATTTTATAATAAATCTGCAGATCTGTGAAAGGAAACTACTTATAGAAAACATTATTTTATATTGTACATATGACTCAATAATCTCACTGTATGCAACAAATCGTAACAATCTGTGTTACTTGGCTGTATAATGATGTAGGAATGCGTCCTTTGGCCCTCCACCCCCTAAGAGATGACCTCGCTTATTTTATTAGTTACTTATATTATATTATACAATAATACAATACTTATATATTATCCAATATTGAGTGGGAATCGAATCAATATGTGTAAATATTGTCTCCTCCGAATGGAGAATGAATAAAAGTGTAGTAATTTTGCCACTTTTGTAGCAACACAACCACGTACTCTGTTTTGTGAGTATACAGTATGTATGTACATACTCACAGTGTGTGAGTATCTTCTTCTTCTTCTTTCAGCTGCTACCATATATTTAATTTAATACATTTGTAGGTGCCTTCGTGGAGTAATTAAATAGAAATTACACTTAAAGGGGTTATGTAGAAGTTCAGGTGGGTAGAAGTCCAATATAAATTTAATTTGCTGGATGGAAATAGAACAAATTTTCCACGTTCCAAAGTGTAAAATAGTGTGTGCCCTCAGTGAAATGAACGTCAGTAACAAAAGTGTTCTTTGTGCAATTAGCGGGGGCATTTCCTGGTAAGCTAAAGACTGCTTTATTGTCGATTTTCCATTTAAGCAAGGAGGAAATTGCTCGTGTTTGTCATGAATCACAGGCAAACTAAGGGCTCTGTATTTTACTTACTTATCTTTCTCCTTTAGTTGATCATAAACTTAGATAATTGCAACCCTGGATATATATATATTTCTTTCCTCAATATTCATGGAGATATGGCAATTGCAGCATGTTGTTGGTCCTCAACTTGAAGAAGATAATTAGTAATGGGTACCAGATATCTACAGTATGCTGTCATCACCTTTCAACATTTCTACCTTTTATTGACTATTACTGAGAATATAAATTGAATCTTGATATGAAACTAAGAAAATTATGGTTTGGGGTGTAGGTAGGCCTAAAATACTAGTTTCCCACTCAGTATTAATTTAGATATTAGGATACAGTAAATGGTTGTGAACACATGCACGGTTTCGACTTTGCTATGTGCTAAATTAAGCTTCCACTGACTGTGTGGCAGGTAGGAATTTGGGTTTTGTGATCACAAAGGGGGGGCTAGTTGGCATAATTATGCAGATCCATGCACCCACTGACAGTGATTATTATTGTAAATATTGACTTGTATTGCAATTATTGGAACCCCGCACAACTCCATTAAATGCTTCCAAATTACGCTGCAGATTAAACAGCGTTTGGAATGTGCCCAGTCCTTTCTTTTTGTTTGAAAAAATAATAATAACAGAGGCATATTTGAGACTTGAGAATGAGATATAGGCATATATTTTTAGCGGTTCACACACACACACACACACACACACACACACACACACACACACACACACACACACACACACACACACACACACACACACACACACACACACACACACACACACTAACCCCTAACACCAACCCTAACTCTACAAAATGACCACATTTCTTATTTTTTTGCTGATAGCTACATTGTGCAGCAAATTCCCAAAGAAATGGATAATGGCCGCTAAGAGCACCATGAATTGCGCCCACAGTCTGCGCTGTCTTAGCGTCCAACACAAAAGATATTGCACTAATGATATGACTAATGATATTTTGCTGCTGAGTGCAATTTTTACTTGTTTTGCGGCGTCTGATCGTAATTATCCATGTGGAAAATTAAAAAAGGGTCATTGGCTGCCCCCCCGCCCCCCAATTTCACTGTTTGCGGTGCTTTCTGAATTAGACACTTACTTTTTGGGTTGTTTGCACCGGTTTAGTGGCCACAACAGTCACGCAATCCTTATGTGAATTTGTCCCTATGTATTCTGTTTGTTAACCGAGTTCTGTATTTTGCTTCAAAATAAAAGGTTGTAGTTACTCTGCTTGCCTTGACATTTTATTTAAATTAACAAAAATTACACCAAAACCTCCAGAAACAAAACAAGAAAGAAAAAAAGAATCCACGTGGCATGTGTTGTTTTTTTCCTCATCATTTTGCTGCCTGAAAATAGTGTCAATTCATAAATCATGACTCCTGCCTCGCTGCTCTCAATCAGTCAATCCATTATCTGACCGCAGTAAATCCCCTTACAACCATTTAACACGCCAGCGTGTTCCATAGAAAGGATTTTCTCATCAGCAGCTACTCGGGTCAGTCTTGGAACCCGATGCTTCGTTCAATGCCATCCCCTGTTTTGTCACAACACACGCACGCACGCACCCACGCATGCACACACAAATATTAATTAAAATTATATAAATTAAAATTATTTCCCAGTGGAGCAGATCAGACTGCCCTGTGTGCTTTATTGACATATTACACTGTGAGCACGTGTCGGATTCTTCTATTACTAACCATTCCTTCGGTAATGTTCCTTTATTTTAGCTTCCTCAGCGAGTTCCTCCTTCCTTCGGAACTTATTTTACTCTCTGAGATGTCAGGTGATCAGCATTTCCTTCCTCACCTGCTTTGCATTGTGAAACTACAGTTAACATGCATTGGATTGAGCACAAGCTCATAAGGTATTTTGACAAATTTCAAGACAATTCTCTTTTTTTTCTCCCTTTTGTGCTTGATGTGCAGGGAGCGATAGCTCCAATATTTACAGTTTTTAAAAAAATTTTTACACACGTTTTCTTAAAACATACCTCATATTCTCAGAACTCTACACAGAAATCCCAAAAACGCGCGCGCACACGCGCACACACACACACACACACACACACACACACACACACACACACACACACACACACACACACACATATACATATACATACAAACACACACACATACCGCAACGGTGCGAGAGACCCTGACTTCGTCCTATTGTTATTAATAATTCAGACAAGTCCTAATGAAATGAGGAAATCAATGAACATTTGTGTTACAGGAAAAAGCGTTTCATTCTCGTGTCCCATTTTATGTCATGTCCTTGGGGGGAACGCTGCACGGCAAGCACATATAGCAACACCACGCCACGCGCCGTCTAACTGGAGAAGGAACACATCTGACATGATGCTCATTTCCATTCCTTTCACACTTTGACGTGTGAATATTAGCCATGATATTTACTTTATTCCTACTGTGTCTTTAATCTGATCGGAGAAAGATATGCTATTTTGCTAAATAATCAGTCATGGCTATGAATCTGCCAGGAGTAGATGACAATGTTTTCCTCGACAAATATAACAGGACAATGACAAGAATACCAATTAGTCTTGAAAAACGTAAATTTTGAAACTGGCAACTTATGCTTTTTTATAAAAAAAAATGTGGTGCTGCCAACTTTAACAATTGGCGTTACAACTGTCTAAAACAACTGGGGACATGTATGTATGTATTGTTATAAAACACTTGCTGTAGACTTGAAAATGAGATACAATTATAATAATTATAAGCATTAGTTATCTTTTTCAAAGATACATACTGTATGGTAATTCTCTGTGGATGAGCTTTTTCACTTTGGTTTACGTGCAGAAAGGCCTGGCTTAATGAGCAATAAGAACGAAAATGTTATTATTATTTTATATAGAATAATATGATATGGTTGACTTTCAATGTGGACTCTGCAGTCTTTCTATGGTCATTCACTGCTGAAACACCATAGAAAGTCAGCAGAGGCAGAGAGACTTGCGGCTGCAGCTTGCGGGTAGGGCTGCCCCCACCATGCTGAAGTGTAATTGACTGCAATGTATTTTTCCTTCGGTGTCTGAGTTCTGGCTAAGCCCTGACAAGCCCCATTAGGACAGATCAGGCTCCACCGTGAGGACAGGTCTCTTTGTCACACTCACAAAACCCTGTCTTAAGTCCAGGCAGTGTGTACCCGCCGCAAAATAAAAAAAACCCCTACAATACAAATATTGAGCAATATCAAGCACTTCTCTCGACAGCAAAAAGGATGGCTGCGTGGCTGAGATGGAATGAGGACGAGTAGGAGATGCGAGGGACTTGAGGGGAGGCTGACGCGACAATATGCAGGTATTGTTGCTGGGGAAATGGATGAATTTATCTTGCCGTTGGTTGCTGGTCTCACATCATATAATACAATGATAATCTGTGGAAACAGACAAAGCATCGGTTTGGAGGGTTTGTTTTTTATTGACAAATTAAACCCACAGACTACACACAAGTGCTTTAATGGGAGCTGCTTTAGGGAAGGATCTGCGATCATCTGTATATTTGCATGAGATATACGTCCCTATCTCCTGGAATAGTCTGCAGTGCAGGCTCAAAAATATACAATTAAAATTATTTCCCAGTGGAGCAGATCGGACTGCCTTGTGTGCTTTATTGACATACACCATAAGCACCGTGTCGGATGCTTCTATTACTAATCATTCCTTCGGTAATGTTCCTTTTTTGTAGCTTCCTCAGCGAGTGCCTCCTTCCTTCAGAACTTATTTTGACATCTGAGATGTCAGGTGATCAGCATTGATTAGCATCTCCTTCCTCACCCGCTTTGCATCGTGAGACTACAGTTAACATGCATTGCATTGAGCACGAGCTCACAGCGTATTTTGATAAATTTCAAAACAATTCTCTTTTTTTTCTCTGTTTTGTGCTTGATGTGCAGGGAGCGATAGTACCAGTATTAACAGTTAAAACATTTTTTTTTTTTTTTAATGTGTGTGTGTGTGTGTGTGTGTGCGTGTGTGTGTGTGTGTGTGTGGCAAAGGCAAAACTCCACAAATCCCCTGCAAAAGGAAACTCTGCATTCAAACCAATGTTATGTCTTCTTAAAATGGTATTTTGTGTTGAAATGACACACACACACATCATCATAGCAATAGACATTTCTAAGAACCAATTGAACACTGATATGTTCAATGGAAAACTACTATAAATGGAAAACACTATTATGAATGTAAAACACAACTATGAATGGAAAACACTATTATGAATGGAAGACATTACTATGAATGGAAAACACTACCATGAATGAAAATATTATATGAATTAAAAATACTATTGTGAATGGAAAACACTGCTATGAATGGAAAACACTTATGGATGGAAATTGCTGCTATCAATGCAGAACACTATTATGAATTGGAAACACGAGTATAAATTCCTTATCAGGAATTATCCTTATCAGTGCTCAGTCAGTCTCGTTCCCACAGTCGGTCAGTTTTCACTACACTTGTGTTTGCAACAAAGACTGAAATATCGTTAAGGGGGCAGGTCCTCGCTTATTGACCAATTCGTCAGTCGTTAAGTGAGGTGTACCTGTATATAAAAAGTTTTACTGAAGAAATTCTAGTTCTCACTGAATCTTAATATTATAATGTTGAAATTATGTGGGGCCTGAGATTCGATGTCCTCTGTGGTCCAATGCCAAGTTTGACAACTTTATCACTATTCCCTATAACTTTAAGTTGTTTTACCCATATCTTCTGAGTTTAGTAGGAATTATTGAACGGTTTTTGATAACATCTGTAAGGCAATAAACAATTCAAAGTTTCAACAAGTTGCTTCTGGAGTGTGTTTTGAAAATCACAGAGTGCTGCACATTCCGCTACCTACAGATGCTGTAGATAATTAAAATAATGTCAAAACATTATTTTCAGATCACTGGAAAGGCTGTGCGTGAGACACCTTATAAACACACCTCAATTACCATCAGCTCTCTTCTGACAGTAATAGTGTAGTAAGCAAGAGGCAAGCAGTTTCACTTCTCAACCAAGAGTGATCTTTATTACTCAGAGGGCTCAGCATTTAACCACCACACTGTTATCACGGCAGGCACACACACTCTCACTCCTGGTGCAACAATTCATAACACATGTAACATCGCTAACTAACACTAACAACGGCATAACAATTAACATTACTGTAAATAAGAACACATAAAACAATCCCCTTCCCCGACAACCACAAAACACACAATAAACAAAGCATGCTGGGAAACCTATATTCATACATGCACCACCTATATTCCTGTACATGTTACATTCCCCCCACCTGGCTGGTTAGCTGTCCTCAGCAACCTATGTGTCCATCACAAAGTCTCTGAGGTGTCGGGGAAGTCGATGCTGTCACCGGGCCGCCTCGGCTGCTTCCCGTGGCAAGGCACAGCCTGGAGGCTGCCCCTCTGCCCCTGACTCACCCTCAGACGGAGCCAAGGGTCGGTAGGGAGCAAGTTAATCGGGATGAAGAGTCACCACCCGGTTCCTTTTGATCAGCAGCATCCTGTACACCACATCAGATAGTCTCCCAAGGATCGTACAGGGTCCCACCCAGTGGCTCATCTGCTTCGGGGAGGGGCCTTTCTTTCTTTCCGGGCTGTAGACCCACACCTGGGCCACAGAGGCAAAATCCTCCCCTTTTCTGACAGGACCCAACGTCAGTGAGAGCCTGCCTGGTCAGTTTATACACCGCCCGGAGCTGCTCCAGAAGGTGGTGGAAATAGTCCATGCCCAGCTCCCCGGCCACCTCTGGGTTAGGGGGAGGGCCAAACACCAAGTCCACAGGGGTTTGGAGCTCGTGTCCAAACATGAGGGCTGCCGGACTGCACTGAGTGGATTTTTGCACCGCTGTCCAATATGCCCAAAGGACCAAGGGCAAGTGAAATACCAATCTTGCTGCTGGTGGCTCGTCAAAATAGTGAGTTAGGTCACCAAGGTAGGGTTGAAACGTTTCGACCTATCTGTCACTCTTTGGGTGCAGCGGCATAGTCTTAGTGTTTTTAACGCCCAGCAGGCTGCAGACCTCTACAAACACCTGAGTCTCGAAGTTCCGACCCTGGTCGCTGTGCAGCTCCTCCGGCACCCCGAACCGACAAAACAGCTCGTCCACCAGGCGTGCAGCGGTGGTGGCGGCGCTCTAGTGGTTGCCCCATTCTGTGCCCTGAAAGGGGCCCAAGATATCCACGGCCACCTGCTCCATGGGAGCCCTCACCTGGTACTGCTGCAGAGGGGCATGAGAATGTCGAGTCGGCCCTTTCTGTGCAGGTTTCACACTGGTGGACATGGAGCTCCACGTCTTGACAACACCCTGGCCAGTAGGAGCAAGAGCGGGACTGGAGGCGATGAAGCGTCTTGGTGACCCCGAAGTGACCAATCCCCGCGGAGCCATGGACAAGCTGGAGTACTCTGGAATGTAGCTGGCGGGGCACCAGGAGCTGGAAGACGTTGTGAAGGCAACTGGGAGTCTGCCAGCGGCGATGCAGGAGTCCGTCACGGCTGATGAGGTTGGCCCACTGTGTGTAGAGGGCCTTAATCTCCGTGTGCAGCTCTGAGACCGCTGGCCAGTCTGGTCGGTGGCCTGCCCTCACAGACTCTTGAACAGGGTCAGGGTCAGGGTCTTGGCTTCTCTCGTGCTTGGGCTCTCTTGGGAACAATCGTCGTCTGCTCGGCAGTCCCATAGAGTTGCCACCTTCAACGTCGCTGCATCCTGTCCTCGACGCATCAACAGTGCCGGCACTCTCCCTCCTGACAGAGCCGTCGAGGAAGCGCATGAGCGTTGGCATGGAGAGGGCCAGTCCAGTGGCGAATTGCAAAGTTGCAGCCCTGTAGTGTCTCTAGCCACCAGGCCAGCTGTCCCTCTGGTTCTTTGAAGTTGAGGAGCCAGGTGAGGGATGCATGGTCGGTGCACAGAAGGAACCTCTGCCCGTAGACGTATGGACAGATATGGCGGAAGCCCTGGATGACGGCCAGCAGCTTCCGACGGGTGACGCAGTAGTTTCTCTCAGGCCGGCTGAGGGAGCGGCTGAAGTAGGTGATGACCTGTTCACCTTGTTCACCTTCCTGGGACAGCTGATGGAAAAGGTGGTCTTTGGGCATGCCTCTCCGCTCTGCAGGTCGAGCAGAGCCGCCACATGCCGTCCTTTTTCCCGACCAGGACCACCAGCGCCACCCAGGGGCTCGTGGAGGGTTCGACGTTGTCGGTTTCCACCTTCTCTTTGATCTTCTGCTCCGCTGCAGCCCGCTTGGTGAATGGCAACTCTTTGAGCTGACCTACAGATCGTCGATGGCTCGCCGGGTCTCAATCAATGGCGGTTGAGGCGGCGGGGCCCATTCCGTTGAGGGCGTTGCAACCGGTCTGGGTGGTGTGGTTTGCTCCACCTGTGGCGGTGACAAAATGGGCTCCCCGTTGGGTGGCTGCCTGGGCTCCGGCAGCGAAGCGACTCGCAGTCCAACCTCATAAATGGTGGAGCTTCAGTACCCAAGTACAGTGTGGCTCTAACCACATCCACCACAGCCCCCACTTGATCAGCATAATGCAGGCGTCTTCTATATTGGCCAACCAGAACACGTGGTCAGCATCATGGTTAGCAACAGTCACATGAAGGGCCTTCTTCCCCCCTGGTTGTCCGGTGACTGTCATGATGCAGCGCTTGGTGAGCTCCCAGCCTCGCGGTCTTGGGTTGGTTGTGCCTGGCAGTGTCCCGGGGTTGATTGTCCACCAGTTGAGTCGCTCTTGTGGCTGGAGGTCGGTGTGCAT
>NC_137200.1:4642625-4805125 GCF_960531495.2 Zeus faber
GACAACCCAATTTGCTTTCATAACATTATTTTCAAAACTCAGAAACAGAAAATTTTCTGACTCAATTATTTTACTCGCAGGGGACTTCAACAGAGTACACAATCCAAGTTTAGACCAGAGATAATAAGTCCTAGCGTTTGTCTGACACTAAAAAACAATATATGAGTGATACTGCTCTTGGCGATTGTTGGCGATCAAATAATCCATATAATAGAGAATACACATATTACTCACCACCCCACAAAAGCTTACTTGATTACTTACTTACTTACTTACTTGATTACTTTTTGACAAGTAACTCTGTAATGTCCAAAAGCACTACACCTATATATCCATATATCGACATCGATATCCACCCTATTGTAATCTCCATTCACGGGCTGATTAGTTTCAGCCTCATTAATGAAACCAACCCGAACCCTCCTAGCAGGTGGCAGTTTAACACCTAACTTCTGACGTTTATACTTCAGAATGTAGACATATTTTTTCCAGAGAATGACATCCTTCATTGAACTAAATGACTCTCCAGAAATATCACCATCTTTACTCTGGGAAACAGCAAAGGCAGTTCTGAGAGGTAGTATTATTTAATTCTCCACTCACAAGAAAAAGAAAGGACAGGAATGCTAAAATAAACGAGAACAACAACTAAAATACTTGCACTCCCAACAAACCCACTCACCCACTGGTCAAATCCGAAATGAGATCCAGACAATTAGATCTCAACTTGATTATATCATCCATCAAAAGACACAATTTTGAACGAACAAGGGTGAATTATTTTTTATTAAATGACAAATCAGGTTAATTTTTTTGCTAATCAATTGAAACACGATATAGAAAAAAACACTTATTACAGCCATCAAAGATCGACAGGGTACACACCCCGCAATAAATCAATTAAATATTCAGAGACTTTTATAATAAGCTATATCACTCAGATAATAAATCAAATATATCAAACATTAACTAATATCTCAATGACATCAAACTCCAAAAACTATCCACAGAGCAGGCTACCACACTAGATCAACTCCTAACTGTAGAAGAACTCAGAAAAGCTCTCTATTCTATGCCAAACAACACATCACCTGGATCCGATGACTACCCAGTGGAATTCTACAAACACTTCTGGCCAGTCATATCCCCACTATTCATCAGAATGGTTATGCAGATTAAGTCAATCTCCACCATGCCTCCACACATGAATACTGTTCTTATTTCGGTTTTGCTCAAACCCAATAAGGACCCAACCCTCACCTCCAGTTACAGATCCATAAGACTAATTAATTGTGTGTAGCGTACAGTCCTTATAAAACGAGATATGTTTTTTTCTTTAACCTGGTCGCACCGTCAAGGACAATGCGCTTTGAACACTGAGGTCACCAGATGGTACAATGTTTATTGCTGTGGGGCCCACAACACAAGGCTTTTGTGTTAGAAAACAGACAATCTGAATTTGTTTTTTAGCCTACAACAATAAACTGTCAGAAGGACACTCTCCCACATCCTGGCAGCACTTGATAAGGTGATCCTTACAAGATAGGAAAGCTCTTTGTCACCCGCACAGGGTCAGTCAGCTGTAAACCCCCCCAACCCCTGCTCAACCCCTGCTCATATGAGGTTAACACCAGGACATTATAAAGTATTACGCTTTGAATCGGTGCATGGAAATCCAATACACATCATCTCCCCCCCAAAAGAGGCAATGTTTAATTAAGACAGAGGATATTTACCACTTCTATCTGTGTCAACTTCTCTTCTTTATTTCGCTCAAAAACATACACACACACACACACGTATTCAGAATAAAGCTCTCTCTCTCCCTATCTCTTTCCCACCAATAATGTCACTCTTATCCGAAAGTATAACAGAGCTAAGTCATAAAAACTGAAGGCACATTCCTTTAGAACATTTCCACAGTGCATTGCATGTTTTTGAACACAACTGTATCAATATGAGTTATTAATTATTTCACCTAGAAATGTAACTTTAATACACAATAATTTATTTTCAAACTGATGAGAACTCGAGTTCTCTACAACATCAGACGGAGTTGTTCTGAAATTGTGTGTTAAATGTATTTTTGCCATGGATCTTTGCTTGCCAAAAGACAAGAAGTTCCCTACGCTTAAAAATAATTTAGTTTACTCAAATTAAGTGTTGTGTTTTAATATTCTTTCTTTTATTATTGGTACAGGTATGAATTGTACATAGTCACACATAGTTACATAGTCAGTGGTCAATGTTTGTGTGGATTTATCACAAATATCATGTTATAATGTGTTCGCGTGTCGGGATGATTTGCTTGATTATCATGTAATGATTTTCCTCATAACAATCTAGCCACTGGGGGTACACAAGCCAGTGTATCATCAGTGCCGGTCCCAAGCCCAGATGAAGGGTGTGAGGGTTGCATCAGGAAGGGCATCCGGCGTAAAAACCATGCCAAATCAAACATGCGGACATCAAATCTGATTTCCATACCGGATCGGTCGAGGCCCGGGTTAACAATGACCGCCACCGGTGCCGTTAGCCAACAGGGTGCCAGTGGAAATTGTGCTACGGTCGGACGAAGAAGAAGAAGAGGGGAAAGGCGTGTCCAGAGACAGCAGGAGAGGAAGAAGGGTAGGAGAGTAGAGTTGAGAGTAGGAACTTTGAACGTTGGCACTATGAAGTGTAAAGAGAGAGCTGGCTGACATGATGGAGAAGAGGAAGGTAGATGTACTATGTGTACAAGAGACCAGGCGGAAGGGGAGTAAGGCCAGGAGTATCGGAGCCGGGTACAAACTGTTCTACCATGGAGTGGATGGCAGGAGAAATGGGGTAGGGATAGTCTTGAAGGAAGAATATGTCAAGAGTGTTTTGGAGGTGACGAGAGTGTTGGACAGAGTGATGAGCATGAAGCTGGAAATTGATGGGGTGATAATGAATGTGGTCAGTGCATATGCTCCCCAAGTTGGGTGTGAGATGGAAGAGAAAGAAGAATTATTTAGTGAGTTAGATGTAGTGGTGGAGAGCGTCCCCAAGGGAGCAGATCTCAATGGGCATGTTGGCAAAAGGATCAGCGACATAGGTGATGAGAAGGTGATAGGTAGATATGGTGTCAAGGAGAGGAAAGTGGAAGGACAGATAGTGGTGGATTTCACCAAAAGGATGGAATTGGCTGTTGTGTATACATATTTCAAGAAGAGGGAGGAACACAGGGTGACGAGTGGAGGGTGGTGGACTACATCTTATGCAGGAGGTGCAATCTGAAAGAGATTAGTGACTGGAAAGTAATGGTAGGGGAGTGTGTTGCTAGGTAGAATCGGATGGTGGTCTGTAGGATGACTCTGGAGGTAAGGCAGGCAATAGGTGGGAATGAACGGTTACCAGATGACTGGGAAACAGCTGCAGAAGTGGTGAGGGAGACGGCCAAGAAGGTACTCGGTGTATCATGTGGGAAGAGGAAGGAAGACAAGGACTCTTGGTGGTGGAATGAGGAAGTACAGGAGAGCATAGAGCAGAAGAGGTTGGCGAAGAAGAAATGGGATAGTCAGAGAGATGAAGAAAGTAGACAGGAGTACAAGTTGATGCAGCGCAAGGCGAAAAGACAAGTGGCAAAGGCAACGGAAAAAGCATACAATGAGTTGTATGAGAGGTTGGACAGTAAGGAAGGGGAAAAGGACTTGTACCAATTGGCAAGACAAAGGGACCAAGCTGGGAAGGATGAACAGCAGGTAAGCGTGATGAAGGATAATGATGGGAATGTGCTGACTAGTGAGGAGAGTGTGTTGAGTAGGTGGAAGGAGTACTTTGAGGAATTAATGAATGAAGAAAATGAGAGGGAGAGAAGAGTGGATGATGTGGGGATAGTGGATCAAAAAGTGCAGCAAATTAGCAAGGATGCGGTGAGAACAGCATTAAAGAAGATGAAGAGTGGAAAGGCAGTTGGCTCAGACGACATACCTGGGGAAGCATGGAAATTATTAGATGAGATGGCAGTGGTGTTCCCAACGAGACTGTTTAACACCAGCCTGGAATGGGAGAGGATGCCAGAGGAGTGGAGAAGAAGTGTATGGTACCCATCTTCAAGAATCATGGAGACGTACAGAGCTGTAGTAACTACAGGGGAATAAAGTTGATCAGCCTCAGCATGAAGCTATGGGAAAGGGTAGTGGAGTCTAGATTAAGAGGAGAGGTGGGGAGCTGCAAGCAGCAGTATGGTTTCATGCCAGGAAAGAGTACTACGGATGCTATGTTTGCTATAAGAATGCTGATGGAAGAGTACAGGAAGGCCAGAGGGAGTTGCACTGCGTCTTTGTGGATTTAGAGAAAGCGTAGGATTTGGTGCTGAGAGAGGAAGTGTGGTATTGCATAAGGAAGTCGGGGGGATGGCAGAGAAGTACGTAAGAGTGGTACAGGATATGTACTGTATCTGTATCTGAGGGCAGTCAGACAGCAGTAAGGTGTGCAGTAGGCATGATGAAGGCATTCAAAGTGGAGGTGGGATTGCATCAAGGATTAGCTCTGAGCCCTTTCTTGTTTGCAATGGTGATAGACAGCTTAACAGATGAAATCAGGCAGGAGTCTCTGGACTATGATGTTTACAGATGACATTGTGATCTGTGGCGAGAGTAGGGAGCAGGTTGAGGAGAGCCTGGAGAAGTGGAGGCATGCATTAGAGAGAAGAGGAATGAAAGTCAGCAGGAGAAAAGACAGAATACATGTGCCTGAATGGGAGGGAAGGCAGCGAAAAGCTGAGAATGCAAGGAGTGGAGGTGCAGAAGGCGGATGAGTTTAAGTACTTGGGGTCGACCATCCAAAGCAGCGGAGAGTGCGGGAGAGAGGTTAAGAAGAGAGTATAGGCAGGGTGGAGTGGGTGGAGAAGAGTGTCCGGACTGATATATGACAGAAGGGTTCCAGCAAGAGTGAAGGGGAAGGTCTACAGGACGGTAGTGAGACCAACTATATTGTACGGTTTAGAGGCGGTGGCACTGACAAAAAGGCAGGTCGCTGAACTGGAGGTGGCAGAGTTGAGGATGTTGAGATTTTCATTGGGAGTGACAAGGATGGACAGGATTAAGAACGAGTACATTAGAGGGACAGCTCAGGTTGGACAGTTTGGTGGAAAAGTGAGAGAAGCCAGATTGAGATGGTTTGGACACGTGTGTAGGAGAGATGAGAGTTACATTGGGAGAAGGATGCTGAGGATGGAGCTGCCAGGCAAGAGGAAAAGAAGTAGGCCAAAGAGAAGGTTTATGGATGTGGGAGGGAGGACATGTAAGAATGGTGTAAGGGAGGAAGATGCGCCGAACAGAAGGTATTAGAGGCAGATGATCCGCTGTGGCGACGCCTAACAGGAGCAGCCGAGAGAAAAAGAAGAAAGAATTTTCCTGATAACACTGTTTTTTTCTTTTTGTTGTTGTTTTTTAATCTGTGCCGTCAGCATGCTGGGCATACAACACAGACTATTTGTTTGCCAATGCCTCAAGGACAGAGTCAGTCTGCAAGTGGAGTTCAGGTTCTCAACCTGCAATGCAACTCTTTATTAATTCTTAAATCATCAAGAACTGCTGCAATAACTCTGTCCTGTGGACTACCTATAAGGATGACAAGAGCACAGTTATACTGGTTATACAGAGCCACCACCAACCCCCCTCTTTTGAGGGGGGTTGGTGGTGGTATATGGTGGTGGTATATTTATCATGTTTGGGTCTATAAACAACTGACAACTGATAACTACTCCAAGAGGGGGAGATTCACCACAGGTGAGACATTTACACATAGAACCAAACAACATTTACACAAAAACAAAAACATTGGACGACGTGTGTTTAAAAAAAACCAGTTGATTAGGTCCAGGAAAACTAGAACTACAATTGGGCACGTGGCCTATTCCTGCCATAGTTATGGCAATAAATGAGGGAGGAAAGGATTAAATTATATCGTGGCTCCTCCAAGAGGCGGAAAGGGCCGCAAAGCCCCCCCCAGCTCCACAGCTGTGACTCCCTTCGGCTGCAGGAAAGCCCCAAGCACCCTGCCCTGCGGCCACAGAAGATCCCCGGGCCCCCAGAGAAGCCAGAGGACCGCGGAGCAATCCCCACACCTGGTCCAGAGGAGCATAACGCAGTCCCAGGGAGCACGAGGAGACCCCACACCCCAGGGGCGCACACATACTGCCCACCCCAAGTGCAGGCACAAGATGCAGCTGTAGGCACAGAACCCCGGCTGCGGGTGCAAGGCCCGGACCACAGGCCCGGATCTAGACCCCGCGCGACAGACCCTGCCCGAACCGCCCACCCCACAGGCGAGCCAAACCCCCAGGCCCACCCGTGGCTCGTGCAAGGGTGAGGCTCACCCCACCGCAGCTGACCAGACGCCTCACCCGGCCGTGAGCGCCAGACACCCATCCACTTAGCAGAGTGTTCTCAGGGCGGGGCACCGGATGCCAGCAGGTCACCAGATATATTGTCCCTCCACCACCCCCGGCACCCGGGGCACCCACCGCAGAGAAGCCGCACAGCAGGAGCAAAGGACGACAGCCACCCCACACCCCAACCCACACCCAGAACAGCAAGCAGCCCACCCAGAAGCCCCAGAAGGCACCCAGTGGCGCTCTCCTCAGCCCCGCCAGGTCGCAGCATATCTTAAGCCATCAGGCGCAAGCCGCCAGGACTCCAGCCAAGCCGGCAGGGGGCCCACCCGGCTGACCCCCAGCCAACCACGCGTCCACACCGACCTGCCAGTGATCCGCCACCCCAGAAAACCCCAGTGCTCAATGTGTGCTGGTGTGCTGTGGCAATTGCATTGAAAACTGCAGGGTGTGGGGGTGTGAGTCCTTCAGGCAAGTTGAACTTGAATCACTCACACCCCTTTTCCCCCACAGACCCTGGTCTGGTGGAGTGTGGTTCGGAGTAGGATTTGTATGTGAGTGTATGAGTTCTAAGCCAATATGAGTGGGTTTAAAATTTTGGGATGGACGAAGCAAAGAAGCACGCTGGGGCAGGAGCGTGACAGGCAAGATGGCAGCTGCCCTCTGCATCCCAACCCACATAGCTCGCACCCCACCCATCCCGCAAGCCCTAGGCCTATTGTGTGGTGTATGTACTGAGTTTTGGCACTGGGAGAGATAGGCAACGCGCGACCAGATCGATGCAGGGGCACACTAGCACACCCACCTTCCGTACCTGGTGGCACCCAATCTACAGCGACCAGCCACAGGCGCAGAGTGGCCGCCATGTGCCTCCGCCATGCTGGGAAGCTCCTCGCCCCCACTAGGCCCCTGGTCAGCCCTCGGCTGCCAAGCATGCGGAACGACCACAGAACAGAGGGAGTCAGATGGCCCCACCACCCACAGCCCGACCCCCCCAGCGACAAGCGCCCCGCACACCGAGAGTGCCAGAGGACAGGTACTCCAACAGCCCGGTGTGATGACAGGAGTCCGCCCCCCGCTGAAGGAGGTCACAATGGTGAGCCTCGCGCCGAGCACACCAAGCCAGGTTCAGGCCCCCAGGTGACAGGACCAGACGGAACACCTAACCAACCCCGGCAAGACGGGCCACCTCTCCCCCACGGGACGCAGAAGGACACGCAAACCCCGCCATAGGGCAGGCGACCCTAAGGGCGCGCCAACCCACCGACCACGGGGCCAAGACCCGAACCCACGACCCATACCCCCCACCCCCAATCCAAGCCCCAAACCCCCAACCAGGCCCCAAACCAACACACAGATGCCAGCTGCAGCGCCAAGTCTTTTCTTCCATTGAGATGTATTCTATTAATAAATGTAACCATTACATTTACATTTACATTTACATTTAGTCATTTAGCAGACGCTTTTATCCAAAGCAACTAACAAGGGAAAATAACATTCAAGCTACATTGCGACAGAGACATTAGTGTAACAATAAATACTGCTAGGTAGTGCTAAGTAATTGTAAGTTAGGAGAGGAGGTACTCTCTGAAGAGCTGGGTCTTCAAGTGCTTCTTAAAGACAGAGAGGGAGGTCCCTGCTCTGGTAATTTTTGGCAGCTCGTTCCACCAACGTGGAACTACAAATGAGAATAATTGCCGTGGTTGTACAGCTGGCAGAGCCAGGCGACGCTTATTTGATGAGCGCAGCATCCGGGGGGTAACATGTGCTTTTACAAGAGCATTTAAGTAGGTAGGAGCATTACCAACAATCACTCTGTAGGCAGGCATAAGAGACTTGAACTTGATGCGAGCGGCTACAGGTAACCAGTGGAGCTCGATGAGCAGCGGAGTGACATCTGCCCTCTTTGGCTGGTTGAACACCAGTCGCGCCGCCGCATTCTGTATCATCTGCAGTGGCTTCACCGCACAGGCCGGAAAGCCTGTTAAGAGAGTGTCGCAGTAGTCGAGACGAGACATCACCAAGTTTGTACCAGCAGTTGAGTGGCATATTGGGTCAGGTAAGACCTGACTTTTTGGATGTTGAATTGTGCGAAGCGGCAGCACCGGGAGACGGCGGCAACATGGCCCGAGAATGTCAGTTGGTCATCAATAATGACACCTAGATTCCTTGCAGCCTTGGTAGGAACAAGAGATAGAGAGTCAATTTTAATATCAATGTTGTTACAAATACCTTGTTTGGCCGGGAAGACCAACAGTTCCGTCTTCGCCAGGTTTAGTTGAAGATGATAATCCTTCATCCATGTGGATATGTCAGCGAGACAATCCGAGATCCGCATCGACAGTGGGGTCGTCGGGCGGGAAAGACAGATAGAGTTGAGTATCATCCGCATAGCAGTGATATGAAAAGCCATGTGAGCGGATGATCAGGCCCAGTGAGGTGGTGTATATGGCAAAGAGGAGGGGTCCCAGCACCGAGCCTTGGGGCACCCCTGTGGTGAGGATGTGAGGCACAGACAGCTGGCCTCGCCATGTCACACTGAACGAGCGCCCAGTAAGGTAAGATTCGAACCAGGAAAGTGCACTGCCCGTTATGCCCATACTTGAGAGTATGGACAGGAGTATGCAATGATTGACAGTGTCAAAAGCAGCTGATAAGTCTAGCAGAATGAGAACCGAGGATTTGGCAGCAGCTCTAGCAGTTTTTAAGGCCTCTGTCACAGACAACAGGGCTGTTTCGGTGGAGTGACCACTTTTGAAGCCAGATTGAAGTGTATCGAGAAGGTTGTTTCTTGACAGGTATTCTGTTACCTGTCAACAACCGCCCTCTCTATGGTTTTGGAAAGGAATGTGAGGAGTGAGACCGGCCGATAGTTTTCTACTTGAGTGGGATCGAGTGAGGGTTTTTCGAGCAGTGGTGCGACCCTAGCCACTTTGAAAGTGGCTAGGGTCTCTTCCCTAACTTCTGGGAAAGTGCGGGAAGTTAGGGAAGAATTACTCGTATGTGTGATTGCTGGGGTGATAGGCTTGAAGGAGGTTGGATGGGATCGGATCTAGCAGACAGGTAGTAGGACGGCTATGTGTTAGTAGTTTAGATACCTCACTTTCAGCGAGGGGGGTGAAACCAGGGAGCAATGAGCCTAGGGCTGGAGAAGACAGGTTGTGAGTAAGTTGTTGAGTGAATTGGCTGCTGATGGCTGCCACTTTGTTAGTTAAAAAGGAGGCAAAGCAGTCAGCAGTGAGGTTAGTAGCTGGGGGAGGTGGTGGAGGGTAAAGCAGAGACTTGAAGGTGGCGAATAACTTACGTGTGTCTGTGGCACCGTTGATCCTATCGTTGAAGAAGGCCTTCTTTGCAGTAGTGATGCTGGAAGAGAAGGAGGACAGCAGTGTCTGGTAGCTTGCAAGATCTTCAATTGTTTTGGATTTGTGCCATTTCCTCTCGGCTGCTCTGAGGTCAGTGCGCGTTGTCCGGAGGGTGTCAGTCATCCAAGGGTGCGACTGGATTGATCGGGCAGGTCTGGTGGATAGTGGACACAGGCTATCCAGACATGAGCTCAAGGTGGAGCAGAGAGAATCAGTGGCATCATTAACCTGCAGAGAGGAGAAGGTGCCGTGAGGCGGAAGAGAAGAGGAGAGCACAGAGGAGAAGTGGGTGGGAGAAAGGTTGTGGAGATTGCGGTGGATGGTAACCATGGGTGGGGAGGTGGGGGTTGTTTTGGTAGCTGGACATTGAAGTGGATGAAGAAGTGGTCTGAGAGATGAAGAGGGGTGACCCTTAGGTTGTCCGTGGTGCAGCTCCGGGCAAGAATGAGATCAAGCTCTTTGCCAGCCTTGTGAGTCGGTTGAGTCGGGACCTGTCTTAGGTTGAATGAGCGAACCAAAGACAGGAAGTCAGCCGAGCTCGCACTGTCCAAGTGGATGTTCATGTCTCCGAGGACGAGCATGGGACACTCATGCTCAGGAATTGATGACAGCAGGGTGTCAAGCTCATGAAGGATGTCACCTAGTTGTCCTGGTGGGCAGTAGATGACGACCACATAGGCTTTCACTGGAGCAGTCACCAAGACGGCGTGATATTTAACTTGTTGGCAGATCAGCAAATAGCAGTGAAATGTGGAGAGTCAAACCAGTAGTCCTGAGCTGCAATACTACAATACTAGATAATATAAACAGAGCAGTAATACACTACACAGCAACCTCAGCACTAGAGCTTGTCTCCAACTATTGGGATGTGGTGAGATTATCGTGTTTTTCCAATTGAGTCATAATATTTTCTTGGCAATTGTAAAGGCGATCAAAATGGGTTGGTTGTGTTTAGGTGGTGGGTCAACTGAGGAGAGGTCACAGAGGAGACATATAGACGGGGAGACTGGAATGCTGCGACCCAGAAGGGTTGATAGCTTCTTGGTGATGTTAGTCCAGAATGCTAGGATAGGTGGGCAGAGACAGGAGACATGAAAGTAGTCATCTCTAGTATTAAGGAAACAGTGAGAGCAAATGTCTTCATCCACAACATCCATGATATGATCCGTGATATGAGCTCTGTGCAGAATCTTATATTGGATGTGTTGCATTTTGGAGTTGACCAATATGAGTGAGATGTTCAATCATTGGAGGTGGTTGTAGGATGTTGTTCGTTAATTTGATTTTAACTTGTAGAGACTGCTGTAGTTGAAAGAATTGGAGGAAGCCATTACCACCTATATTATACCTTTGGGTTAAGGTTTTTATTTAGGGTTTGTTCCAGATGAGTAATTCCTCGTCTTTTCCAAGACCTAAAGATTATTGGTCTATTTTTAATCAGAAAATCTGAGTTGTGCCGGATTGGCGTGAATTTGTTTGGAGATAGAGTTTGACCACTTAGTTTGAGGAATCTCCACCAGGCTGACAGGGTTGATGACATGAATGGATTTTTAAAGCAATTATGTTTCCTTACTGATTCAGTAAGGAATGGGAGATCAGATAATGATAACTCCTGACATTCTGTTTGTTCAATGTCTCGCCATCCATCGCCCAATTGTTGCTCTGGTTGTAACCATTTAATTATGAATTGAAGATGGTTCGCTAGATAGTAGTATCTGAAGTTTGGGGCTGCTAGGCCTCCAAGGTCTTTGTTTTTCTGTAGTGTTGCTGTTGTTTAATTCTCGGTTTCTTGTAATTCCAATAAAATTGATTGACCATTGAGTCTAGAGTATTTTGTCGGAAAATTTAAATACAATAATAAGGACCAACCGACTCAATATATTTGCAATTCAAATGAACAATTAGACTTAGTGCTTACCATCTAGCATGTAAACTTGTTATTAAAAACTAGGACAAGTCCACAAACACGACTTGTTAGCCCGGGTGTGCTGATAAAAGAGCAGTTTTGCAGGACAAAGTTGGACGAGATGGGAATAGTCCATATTCTGCTGCCATGTTTCAGTCAGGAACATAAAATCCATACTTTCACTGCAAAAGAAACCATTAAGTACAAATGACTTGTTACCAATAGACAAGCATTGATCAGAGCCATCTTGACTGGCAAAGGCAGAATAGCAGCAGAGCAAATAATGGCCCATCCGATCCCAAATAATGTTTTGTATGGGGAAATTACCTGGTGAGGGGCTTCATGACCGGTAAGACTAATAGGGGGAGCTCACAGGGGGGGGACAGTATTCTGAGGCGCCACCATAGATGGAGTTGGAGGTTCCGGGTGTGTGGGATGTAAACAGTCAGTCACGTGGAGAGGACAGTAAGGCCTGCTGCAAGTTGGCCACAAGCATTCGACTACCCACCCTTTTTGGGCAGACCCCCTCAGTCCCGAAGAGGGAGAAACGATCACAAAACAGATTAAAATTGTCAATAAAACCGATATTGTGAGCTCTGCAGGTGGACTGGAGCCAAGTGTTGAGGCTGAGGATTCTGCTGAGACACCCTGCTCCACGGGAAAGTAAGAGAATAGGACCGTAAATAAAAAACAGACTTTCCACAAATACTTAAAAAGGTTGTTAAAATCTTTTTTGGTCAGCTTTGACTGAGCTGGATCGTTTGACCCCGCGTGAACTATTACACGTTTGGTAGAAGATGGGAATGAGCGCAGCAGCCCCGGAAGATTACCCAGGCTCCAGGGAAGCAGTGTGTGGCTGTGTTGAATGTTCCTGGATTATAGAGTCCCCAACTATAATTGTGTTTGGGGAGAAGAGGGGGACGAGGGACGAGTTGCCGAATGAGAATGTGGTGTCCAAGCAGGCTAGTGTTGTGGCTAGTCAGCGACATCAGACCTGCCGGCTGGCTCAGAGAGAGAAAGACTTCTAGATCCTTGGATCACGGCATCTTTGAAGAGCTTACGATTGATAGTGAGGTCATTACCCAGGATGAGGGCCATTGATTTGACTTCACCATGGAATGACGAACACTGCTAGCCACCAGTGGTGAAGAAGATGCAGTGTAAGCGGGCGCTGTTTTTGGAGAGAGATCCAGATCAGGGTGTGCTGCTGGAACTGCAGGAACACCAGCTGGGCGGGTCAGAGTGTCCGGAGACATGGTCGCTTAGCCTTTGGAAATGCCCAGGTGAGGTGGAAAGGGAGCCCCGTCCGAGTAGCCCTTGCGACCGTGGACAACCACCTCGGCCAAAGTCGACTGATGGCCAGGTGTTGAACAGGAGGAAAGCCCTGGACAAGTAGAGTGGTCCCACAGAACTGTGTCCGAGTCAATCTGCCTGGACTGTCCAGAAGCCACGTAAAGCCACGCAAAACTGGACAAAAGAGAGTGCTTCTTCTGCAGTTCAAAAGCAGTCAAATATCCTCCTTCGGGTCAACGATCCTATAGTTTGCTTTATGGAGTAGCACACAGTCCTCACAGGGCATAGTTGGTTGAGTTAGTTTGCGAGCTTAGTTAAGCTAGTAGCTGAAACCGTAGGCAAAGTGTTATCCAATAGGAAGCAAAAAAAAAGCAATGTAAAAACCAAGATTTTTGATAAAATAGTAAAAAAAACTAGCAAAACAGCTAAGATCAATTGCGGTCAATCGGTTAAAAACGTTAAAAATATAATCATATCATAACATATAATAAGCTTATCATGAGGAGTGCTTGGTTGTTTGTGGCAGAAAACATTTTAAAAGAAAGAGGAATTAATACCAATTATCTGTGACAAAACTGCAGATGAGGGAAATGTAAGTATTTGCAGGTGTTTCCTTTTTTGTTTGTGTGTGTGTGTGTCCATGGTAGATTGACTGAACTGTAGGCTTCGGCGCGCAATCCACTCCACGTTTCTCCAAACAAAACCGTAGATGTATCCCGCTGTATCCCGCAGTGCTCCAAGCTCCGTGCTCCAAGCTCCGTGCTCTGGCGTGCTCTGGTGCGCTCTGGTGCTCTGGACATGGTTGTGAAACTTGGAACAAACTTTTAAATGGGGCCTTGTATCTAATATGAGTGAAGATTCAGCAATTGGCTTATTTATCACCTCAAATGTGTTCAGAAACAGATTTTGGTGGACTAATAACCTGAAATCAGCGTAAGTTTACCGACTAAATACAACGGCACCCGGAGTAAAGCTCAAACCCCATTGTCTCACGGAGCTTGGGGCCTCAGGAGGGGCTCCCACATTAAACAGAGCATCAGGAACAAGAAGAATCTTTAATTATCACACAACACACCAAACTACAACACATGCACACACACACATATGCACATGCTTCAGATGGTGGCCGGTGAAATGAGGTCTCTGCATTTAACCCATCCTGGCTTGTCCTTCCTCCGGGGGGGGAGCCAGGAGCAGTGGGCAGCATTCGTCGAAATTTAAAAGAAAAACAGCGCTTGTTCATTAACATAACATCTATTTCAATGTGTCAATAATAATTTTTAATTCATAAAAAATTCATGAAACATGAAATTTTATTAAAAAATATTTTTTTCCCACAAATTTTATCTACTTCAATAATCATCCATTAACTGAATATATGTCTCTGTTCCTAATGAAACAGTAGTGCCAAAGGAGAGCCTTCTAATATCCAGCTTGCAGACTGAATGGAACTGAAAAACTCAGTGTTCGAGTGTTTCATTTGCACAGTACAGGGGAGATTGGCCGGATTCAAGTACATAAAGAAATGCAGAAAAAAATGCTATTGTTGAATTTAAATGGGTCAAATGATGCAAGCTCTCCAGAAAAAGATGGTTTCTTGCCTGTTTTAATGGAGTATACACCGCGTTCCAAATTATTATGCAAATTGGATTTAAGTGTCATAAACATTACATTTTTTGTTTTTCAATTAAACTCATGGATGGTATTATGTCTCAGGGCTCTTTTGATCACTGAAATCAATCTCAGACACCTGTGATAATTAGTTTGCCAGGTGAGCCCAATATAAGGAAAACTACTTAAGAATGACGTTCCACATCATTAAGCAGGCCACAGGTTTCAAGCAATATGGGAAAGAAAAATAATCTCTTTTCTGCCGAAAAGCATCAAATAGTGCAATGCCTTGGACATGGTATGAAAACATTAGATATTTCACAAAAACTTAAGCGTGATCATCAAACTGTGAAGAGATTTGTGGCTGATTCAGAGCACAGACGGGTTGGTGCAGATACAGGCATAATGAGGAAGGTTTCTGCCAGACAAATTCATGGGATTAAGAGAGCAGCTGCTAAAATGCCATTACAAAGCAGCAAACAGGTATTTGAAGCTGCTGGTGCCTCTGGCACTTCAAGGTGTAGGATCCTCCAGAGGCTTGCAGTTGTGTATAAACCTACTATTCGGCCACACTTAACCACTGCTCACAAGCAGAAACGGTTGCAGTGGGCCCAGAAATACATGAAGACTCATTTTCAAACAGTCTTGTTTACTGATGAGTACCGTGCAACCCTGGATGGTCCAGATGGATGGAGTAGTGGATGATTGGTGGATGGCCACCATGTCCCAACAAGGCTGCGACGTCAGCAAGGAGGTGGCGGAGTCATGTTTTCATGGGGAGAGAGCTGGTAGGCCCCTTTAGGGTCCCTGAAGGTGTGAAAATGACCTCGGCAAAGTATATAGAGTTTCTGCCTGACCACTTTCTTCCATGGTACAAAAAGAAGAACCGTGCCTTCCATAGCAAAATCATCTTCATGCATGACAATGCTCCATCTCATGCTGCAAAGAATACCTCTGTGTCATTGGCTGCTATGGGCATAAAAGGAGAGAAACTCATGGTGTGGCCCCCATCCTCCCCTGACCTCAACCCTATTGAGAACCTTTGGAGCATCCTCAAGCAAAAGATCTATGAGGGTGGGAGGCAGTTCACATCAAAACAGCAGCTCTGGGAGGCTGTTCTGACATCCTGCAAAGAAATTCAAGCAGAAACTCTCCAAAAACTCACAAGTTCAATGGATGCAATAATTGTGAAGGTGATATCAAAGAAGGCTCCTATGTTACCATGTAACTTGGCCTGTCAAGATGTTTTTGATTGAAAAAGCTTTTGATTTCAGTCAATATGACCTCCTAATGCTGCAAATTCAACAAATGACCATTTTCAGTTCTTTACAACCTATAAAATGTTTTGAAACTCTGTTGTGCATAATAATTTAGAACAGTGCATTTTGAGTTTTTTATTTTTGAAAAAAATACTGTTATCATTGGGAGGTTTGTTCAATAACATTCAAATGATACCCTCAACAGTTGATGACTCGAAAATTACGCTGACTGTCATTTGCATCGACTATTTAGGAAAATCAGAGCAAAATATAATTTGCATAATATTTTGGAACGCGGTGTAGATAACGTGTATTATTGCTATGAAATGACAAGAACAAGTGTGAACAAGCTTAGTTGTGTCTGGTTGGTGGAGGTTTTTTCTTTATCATTATAAATTACAAATATAAATATAAATACATAAACGTATGACTATGTACATCAGAGTTGTGTCGTCAGATAAGGAACAGCTGTTTCGTTTGATAGTACAGGACCTCCCAGGCGCAAGGATGCCAAGTATGCAGAGAGGTAACAGCTGTTTGGAAATAGTTCAAAGTTCACAACATAAACCCTTTGCTTATGCTCCTGTGAGTTTTTCGGTTTGTGCACTCTATTTCGCTTTGGACACAAACAGCGCACGTGTCATGCCAGGGAGCGAATCCAATTGAATTAAGCTGAATCATGTTTGTGTCATCGTTGACTTTTTCTGATTTGACATGTAATGTTTAATGTGTTGCACGGTCTGAGTATTCCTTAATTTGATTTAATGGTTGACATTTCCATCTGTCGTGCACATGACCGATGCACGTTGAAAGCTTCCTCAGGTGCAGATCCTCCTGCATTTATTTTTGAACTGTGAACAGACTTCGGCCTTTCAAAGCCGTCATTTACAATTCATTTTCCCTCTGCTGTCTTACTATTTGTTTCCCTCTGCCTTGTTTTTTGAACCTTCATTGAGACAAAGGTGAAAAAGCAGGTCACAGCCTTTAAGACAGTGAACACCAAAGCCGGAACCGAGAGGAAGAAAAAAAATAAAAGATTCACGACAGGAATCAAAGCAAACCTGATTAAACTCACATTAGCATCTAGAGGAGTTTCATCAATCAATGCCGTCTTCCCAGAAGAAATCTGAAAGGCCATCTGAGGCCCAAGGACGGTGTGAATTTATTTTTAGGGTAAGCAAATAATTAAATAATAATAAAAATAATAAAAAAATCTCATAATCTCTGACCTTTTGTCAATACCAGTGATTTATCCATTGACATGACACAGATGCTAATGTGAATTCAGTTATCTTAATCATCCAAAGGACCACATTGACGCATATTAACAAATGCTATGGCAAGCAGCTGAAGCTATTGTGGGCGGTGCTTTATTGGTGTGTTTAAAGGGAAAGTAAACCCAAACGCAGGGCAGCAGGTAAGACAGGTAAACTGTAATATTATTCTATGGAAATGCAATGCCAATGTCACTTTTGGCACCGACGGATCAGTTTGTGGCTAACGGCTGAATTGGTCCTGTATGGGGTGACCTACTACGTCCACATATTGCATATATCAGTGTCGCAGATCCGCCTGCTACATGCCAACCAAGTGGCATTTTCAGGGCCCTCCAGCACAGAGACAAAGACAATGGAGTAGAAAACACACCAGTTTATTGGAGTGAGTGGACTAGCTGGAATAAGCCCGGAGCAGATTTAAAACATGTCATGACAATGGCTCCTCTCCTGTGTGTGTGTGTGGGGATGGGGTTTTTACCTGTTGCTCGTTGATTACTCTAACGAGCAAAAGGCATACCTAGATTGAGACAGGTGTGGATACTTGAACCACACCCTACATCACAATCACCATTTACATTTCATGCTTAGATGCAATTCAAAGGGCACTTTTGTTTCAAAAAAATCAATCCTCCTATACATTCTAAATCCAGCCCTGCAGGATATCATCACATTACAACATTCATAACAATGGATTGACTTTTCTTTATGATCGGAAAACCGAGGGCTAGTTCTAATGACACCATATCTTAAGCTGTTGGTGCTGCCATCTTAAGCGCTCTCTTAAACTCCTCTACTGTAGAATGATACTGTCTCTGGGAAATGTCCACTCTAGACAGTCAAGGTGAGCAAACCCTACTTGCCAAATAAATCATTGATAAAGTGTAGGTGTAGGTAAGAGGTTGCTTAAGACAATGACGATAAGATAATGGGATTCCTAAGAAAGCGCTATTGACATGGCTTTTCGAATTTAGATGTGTGTTTCGATAAAGGCATTCAAACATACACATGTTCACATACACGCATTCACAATAAATAGAATGATTGACCAATCAGTTGCTCCATGGACATATGTTCCCATATGAATTGTATATTGTTAACAGAAATGTCAACAATAAAGCAGAGCCAAATTGATATGTGCCAGTCACATACATGCACATACATGATTAAACAATGAAACAAACTCAGTAGGAGTGGCCTTTCTTCTCTTGTAGTTTATACGCAGGTTGTTATCGGATTGTGGAAGGACCCACGATTCATGGAAGATACTGAGGTTTACATGTGCGTGCACGAAGGCTATGGGACTGCTTTGTCTCTTTGTGTGTGTTTGTGCGTTTGTGTGTATTTGTATGTGTCTGTGTTCATATAGGGATCAGTGTGTCTGTACAAGCCTGCATTTCCCATGCAGACAGCTCCAGCCCCTTAACCGCCCCAGGGACCGCTTGTGTCTGGTGAACCCTCGTTCACCCTTGGGAACAGCTGGATATATGCGCTGCCTCCTTGCACGTTGCATGGCAGCTGATTCCAGGAAGGGCGAGGTGTCCGTTATGATCCGCTCTGTGGAATCTGTCTACGGATGCTACTCTCAGTAAAGGCAGGAGAGAGAAGCCAAATCTTTTCCTTTTTCTTTTTTTTGTTTGTGTGTGTGTGTGTGTGTGTGTGTGTGTGTGTGTGTGTGTTTGGTGGCTTCCATGTTTATTGTCACTTTTAACTTTTAACAGATTTGAATTGAGGATGATTATCTGTTTTGTTTCATGGTGTGATGTTAACTTGACAAAAGGACAGTGATTGTTTACCCACAATAACTATTTGCTTTGTGGTTTTGCAGTTTTAACCCCCTGCAGGTACTGTAATTCTAAGACCCAGAAAATAATCCAGAATCCTTTCTTCATGAGGACATTTATATCAGACCATACAGCAAACAGAACCAAAAAGCACCATACCCTAGATGGGTCTTTTTCCAAAGATTAATTGATTCTGCGCCGTCTTTATCTAATGAATCGCTCTTGTCAGATTAAGATTGCATGTTGCCAAAACACAAAGTGAAACGAGTTAAGAGATGTGGCCGCCAGTGAACCTTTGGAAACATTACGACGAGATTGCAATTGGATTACCTTGTCAAGCTGGTTAGGAATTTATTTATTTATTTATTTTGCTGAGCCCATTAAGACCTGAGTGGCACACCGGTTTTGAAGAACAAAGAAAATCAGGCCTTTGTGAGGGAGGCCGACATTTCACAAACAAAAAAGATAAAAATAACATTGATTATTGGTTCACTGGTGTCCAAACATCATTTTTTTTTGATTTGCAAAACAGACACACACACACACACACACACACACACACACACACACAGACACACACACACACACACACACACACACACACACACGTATGTGTGCGTATCCCTTCTCCAGCAGCCTATGTTCCCCCCCCCCCATGGAAGCAGTGACTCAGCTGTTAGCTGGGCTGAGTCACGGGGGGCCTGCGGCGAGAGTGGATCTCCATTGGAGGAGACAGCCAAGGCACGCAACGATGTGCTCGTGCTCTTTCAGCCGGGCAGGTCTCATGCTGGGGAGACTGGGACAGCTTCAGGGAGCCGGGGCAGGCGTGCATGTGGTGGGGTGAAGGGCAGCGTGAGCCCCCCCCCCCCCCCCACCCCACCCACTTAAAGAAAACAACAAAAAAAAACTACCCCTCAGCCTAATACGTGCACAGGCATGAATATTTGGACAGGCTACTGCTCTTACACAGACTTAGCAGAAATGCTGCATCCCATTGCAAGTCGGTAATTCTGAGTTCACTGTTAAACGTGCAATGCCTCCTGCCATGTTGCTGTGATGTCAGGTCTGTAGTCTTGGCATACTTGGCCTGAGCGATCTTCCTCGATATTCGGACATGGAATCTCAACTTAAATGGCAATTCCTTTGCACTTTTCCCGGTAGGAGGTTGGAGTATTATTATAATAATACTAATAATTATAATAATAATTAATATCATATGCTCCAATTTCAATAGAATGCAGCAAATGGAATGCAGCAAGCTTTGTGTACACTATCAACCATTCAGTCTTTTCGATTTTACCGCTGGTATTCTTGGAAATAAAGCTTTGAAGATGCTATTTGAGCTTTCTCAATGTAGGATTTAGGATGTAGGATTTCTTTCTTGGGTTTCTCCATAACAGGGATAGAGTGGTTGGTCAATATGTCTCCATCCAATGTGACAGGAATTTAAATACCGTGTTGTTAAAATGTGGCCGACCTCTTTCGGTGTCATGCAATGACACGGGGACGTAGTCGCTGCAGGCTAGTTTGTATTTTGGGAAAATATGAAAGATTTGGAAAGGCAGTTGCCTTTTCCTAAGGGGCAACAGTTATCATGTGTGTGCATGTATTAATCAGTGGCCATGCGCTTGTGTGAATGTGATTTTTGTCCACATTGAGAGTTATACAAGTGTGTGTGTTCACTCGTGTCTTGCTACCTTGGCATGTTCTGATTCTTTCAAAGCCCCTGCAGTGTGTTGAACAGTAATGTTTGTGGGTTGCAGGGTGGGGCTGCTTAACGATGTGTCACTCCAAGTGGCACGCTCGGTTACCCCCGTCAGAGATCACTGTCATAGTTCATCCGCCAAACTGTGAAATGCGCCTGGTAATGATATCAGCCCGACTTACAGTATGAGGCTTTGATGATCTCTGATAGCCACTCTACCGTGGGTGAAAAAAACAAAAAAAAACGATGAGATGGTCCCTGGCTTCTCATTTCACTAAGTTATATTTCATTACTGATAAATATCAATAGGACAACAAAAACAGCAGTGAGCAGCCGATGAAAGGGAAGCACAGAACACACAGAGGCAGGTTCTACTGCAGTTGCCACCAGAAGGAAACACTATGATGGATGTGAATTCCAATGATTATCAATCAAAGTCAAACTTTCATTCTTCAAAACTAAGAGAACATGTTTTATAGTTATAGGTCAAGGTATTTATGAATATGAGACCTATCTGTGATACTTGTGTTCTTTTGTTTTAAACAACATTATCCAGACTTATCTACGGAGTGACCCCAAAGCAAGAGAGCGCTCTAATTTCCCAGATTTAGTCACAGTGAAGATGTCAGTCGGCCTGAGAGATTAGAGATTAAGACATCTTTATAAATGGAGCTCTCTCTCTCACTCTACCCATAGCGCCAGAGTCCTAATGAAAAACTGAGGAGATGGATTTGAGGTTGTGAAAATGTTTTTCGGAAGTGGAAAACAGGGATTAATGCCTGTTTGGTTTTCCTCCTCACCGCTGCTTCCTTCGTTGTATCTACTGAAGTCAAATCGAGTGTACCATTAGAAAATTCAAGCAAGCAAGTCTCCATATTGGCCAAGAGACAAAGGCTTGGAGAATTAAGTACAGTATTAGTGAAATGGCCCAAATGAATCCGCTGCAGCTCACGGTGACCAGTGACCTGTAGAGTAGAGTGGAGATTGACTTTCAATCAGCCGTTGGACGGTTTCACAGGAACCTTTTGTGGAAACATTGAAACATCATTGGCTTGCTGTGGTAGTTTTCGCCTACCACACACCACCAAAGTGGCATTTTCAGTGACCTCCCAATAAACACAGTTTATTGTGGAGAGGGGGTTTGATACAGCAGGCTCCGGAGCAGACGGACACATGTCATGACAAGGGCTCCTCTCCTGAGTGTGTGTGGGGATGGGGGTTTTACCTGTTGCTCGTTAGATCAACCAACGAGCAACAGGTATGCAGCGACTCTGATCATGGGACCCAGTTACCTAGACCCAGGACAGGTGTGGCTACTCAAACCACACCATTTTACCATTTGCCAAAGACGTTGCAAAATGGACTTGTTAAAATAGCTTTGATACCGTCCATATAATCCCTCTAGTTTCAATAAACATTCAGCATATACAGTATGTGTGTAATGTTTCTCATGCATGGTTTTAGTAGTGTTAGAAGTGTTTCCACAATGTGGCAAAAAATAACTTACTGTTGCAAGTTGAAGAAATCAGCAGTGAGTTCAGAATGTACCGTGGAAACATTTCCCAGTTTCGGCCAGAACTGATTCTCAGGAACAAGAACCTTAACAGAAGAACTACAGGGAGCATAAGAGTGCACAGTACCATTGCAAGGTTCGTTTAATGTCTGTTAGCCATAGAATGGAGCCATTTCTGGTAAATGTACCTTGACAAGGAGAAAGACATAATACAAAGCTCTTATACAGCACAGGTTATCTATGAAAGAGAGTCTATCTATGAGAGAGAAATGAATGTGAGTAAAACTGTGTGAAACATGGAGCAATACCTCTGATGGATGGCCAAGCTAAATCTTCCTTTCGAATGGGCCTTGCATTTTTTGCACAAGAATAAAATTTCTCTGTTCTAGGGCTTCTCTTGTTTTAAGCAATTTGTTTAATTCCAATGACATTTTGAAAGGTGTAAGTGGATTTTTTTGGAGAGTTAACCTGAGTCACCAGAGGTTCAATTAGCGTCTAAAAATAAAAGACTCTAAAAAGCCTGGGAGAACCACAGGGGTTTCTCTTTGAACTTTGCAATTTGTTTGCTGATTAAAAAAATGCAAATTCAAGAGAAAAAGATGAAGGGGCCGAATACATACAATAAAAGTAGAGTATTGCAATCACGAATGCAAGCATATGAATTGTATCTTATGTATCCAAAGAGGGTTTAATGAGGAGAAAAGACATGTCTGTGTTATACTGTAAAAGTTTTTACATCATCCTAGGATGTTTCCTGGAGATTAGTTTTTGCCTCGTGCTGATTCATAGCACTGTGCCAAATATTCATAAACATCCCCAGCAAACCCCACAATGCAAATGTGGCACAACACAGTTTTCCTATCCAGTTTTTGGGGGGCTCTAATCAGTCTTAAGGAGCTTACCACTGCTGCATTCGAGAGCAATGTGAGTACGCAAGGTTGTACTTGTAAAGCCCGGTGGCAAATTAAAAGTGCCAAATGTCAGTGACATTTCATTAAAGTACCCGTTAATTAGCAATGTTGAAAGAATCAAACTGTTCAACCCCCTTCTGTCAATCCCCATATTTTGTGAATTGGGCTTTTGAAGGAAGTGGATATTTTACTTAATTGTTAGATGTGCACATTTGCATTTGGCAGGTAGGGTATGGAAGAAGGGACCAAATATACAGTATATCTATTAAAGAGAAAGTGTTTCATCAAGTAGGAGTTCCAAAAATAAAACTTTATTTATTTATTTATTGTTTAAATAATTGTAATCAGCCATACCTTGTGCATTGTACTATGCCTAGCTACTGTGTGTTTGTGTGTGTGTGTGTTTGTGTGTTCTTTGGATGGACGATAGGTTGGCGGCTCCAGTGGATTACGATTCCTACTCACTTGTGCCCGTGGCAATTGTGTAAATGCAAATTCTTGACAGCAAAGTCTGGTAATTAATCCTTATTTATACTGACTGGCTTAAGGAAGAAGTTACCCAACTGTCCCTCATTTTGCCCCACTCACAGTGCTACTAAACCCGAGCCGATTAGACTGGAAGTGGTAATGGGGGGGGGTGGCAAATTACGTTAGTGAAGCCCAGCCAGTATCACACTTTTTCGTGCTCACAGGCATGTAAAGGAACACTCTCGAGCACGCGTTCAGAGTTGCCAGGTCTGCAGTTTTCCCATCTAATTGGAATACTTTTAAGTGTTTAAGCGTTTTTTGTTTTTTTTGTCTGCAGGTCTCTGTCCCTCTCTGGCTCCCTCTGTCTGTGTCAGAGACATCACGTTGGGACTGTTCCGGGTTCCTGAGTCCCTGCCTGTGCTTGAGTCCCTGCCTTCCCCATCACGAGTCCCTGCCGGTCCTGATCTCTCTTCTGTTGCATGTTCCTGATTCCTGCCTGTCTACCCATTAAACCCTGCATAAACTCCAAAAGCCGTGTGTCCTGCGTTTGGGTTCATCTTGACCTCATATTAACAAAAACATTATGCAAATCTAAAGGGGAGGACCTCAAGGATTATATTGATTATTATTATAACGAGTATGATGGATGGACCAGGACCGTAACAATCCGGCGAATATACCGATGATCGATACCGAGGATCTAATTACCAGCGCTGTAGAGGTTAGTGTCTTGGATGATATTAACAACAAGCTGGACATGCTTGGTCCGCCATTCGAGACAATTCTGAGATCAAAGCCAGCCTTGATTTCCTGCGAGATGCAAAAAGACCACGTGGATCAAAAAAACCTCTGTGAAGCCTCTCACAATGGAGATGGAGGTTATAAAACAATAAAATAAAATGGAAGAGACTTTCCGCGATATCCAATCCAGAAGTACAGTATGCGGGGCAACCTCATCTTTTCTGGGATCCCCGAGAATAACACAGAGGCCCCAGAAAACATGGTGCTAGGCATCATGCACACCGCCCTGAAATTCCCTACAAACACTGTGAAGCAGATCACCTTCCACCAGGTTTATTGACTGGGAAACCGCTTGGGGAACCATCTCCGCCTCATCATTGGTAAGTTTGAACACTTCAAGCACAAGGAGCCTGGAAAAACAAAGGACAGGAGCTGAAAGGAACCACGCTGTGTATGATCCCAGGGGATCAATACCCCTGGGAGATCATTGACCGAGTGAAGGTTCTGAAGGAGAACCGGCAGAAGGGTAAACGGCTATCGCTGGTTGTTGATAAAACTATATATGGACTGTCTGTTATTCCGAGACTCCTCCACCACTCTGGTTATTCTGATAATTCTGACATGCGAGATGTGGAAATAAGCATCCTTTCTATGTCAATATTGTAAATATTGTTCACTCTCATCATCTCACCTTCCTTATAGCGCCCTCCTTACTTCTCTCATCACTCCCATCCTCTATCCACTCTCTCACTATATGTCTGACTCTGCACTGTTCTATGTTTATCTTTGTCTATTTGACATTTGTGTGTGTAGATGTGTATCCCTTCAAACTTCCTGCAATACTAAGACAGTAAAAAGGAATGTAAAGGAGAAAAACACAGACCTATCTATGGGAAAACATGGGCACGGTAGTATAGCTATTGCCTTCGATGCACTGTGCTGCTGCATGGGAAAACTAGAAATCCACATCCATCACCCCCTAACTAACCTCAATGACACGCATTAAGTTTGTTAGTTGGAATGTGAGAGGTTAGGACTCACCAGCTAAACATATCAAAATCCGAAGTCACCTCACCGGGATGAACCCCAGCTTCTGTCTACTGCAAGAAACTCACCTCACTGCATCCAAGCACTTCAAACCCAAAGCTAAATGGGCTATTCAGATGTTTTCTGCATCATATACTGTAACTCAAAAAAATAGGTGTTCAAGATTCAAGATTCAAGATTCAAGATTTTTATTTGTCACATACATATACATACTTCCATACATATATGCAGTGAAATGTAATGCAACGCACCCGGTGATAGCACACAATATGTCCTAGGAAAAAATAAAAAATAAAATAAAATAAAAAGTAGAAAATTCCTTTCTAATAGACCGACTAACTGACTCCTAAAACGTAATACAGTAAGTGGAATACTTATAGAATAAGATAAAAATATATAGAATAAAATACAATAAAAATAAATTGAAATAAAATGGAATAGATAGAAGGATAGAAGGAATATGCCTATGTATATACAGATATGTGCATTTAAAGTGGCATGTGAATTAAAGTGGCATGTGAATGTGAATAGTGTGAGGTAGTGTTTGGGATAATACAGCACAGTATACAACAGTACGGCGCAGCAATACGGCATCACGAACAACCCTGAACAGTGATACAGTATGCGGTACAGTATGCTACATACAGTACAGTAGGTAGTGGAGCCTAGTGCATGGCTCAGTTAGGACCCCTGGTGAGGTCAGCGTGGAAAGTTCTAATGGCGTGCGGGAAAAAACTCCGTCTCAGTCTCTCTGTTCTCGCTGCGTGACTGCGGAGGCGCTTGCCTGACCGCAGCAGCTGAAACAGTCCGTTGTTGGGGTGATGAGGATCCTTCATGATCCTACGGGCTCTGCTACTACACCTCCTGGTGTATAACTCCTGCAAGGGGGGGAGGGTAGTTCCAGTGGTACGTTCAGCTGAACGCACCACCCTCTGCAGGGCCCGCCTGTCCTGGGCAGTACAGTTCCCAAACCAGGCAGTGATGTTGCCTGTCAGGATGCTCTCCACTGCTCCAGAGTAGAAGGACTTGAGGATCCTCACCGAGACCCGGAATTCCCTCAGCTGCCTGAGGTGGTAAAGACGCTGCCTCGCCTTTCTCACCAGAGTGTCTGTGTGAACAGTCCATGTTAAGTCCTCTGTGATGTGGACTCCCAGATATCTGAAGCTGCTCACCCTATCGACAGAAGTCCCATTAATCCACAACGGCGCGTGCGTCCTCGATTGTGATCCACGCCTAAAGTCCACAATCAGCTCCTTGGTTTTGCTGACGTTCAGGTGGAGGCTGTTGTCCTGGCACCAGAGTGACAGGTCAGCCACCTCCTCGCGGTAGGCCTTCTCATCGCAGTCGGTGATCAGGCCCACGACCACGGTGTCGTCAGCAAACTTGATGATGGTGTTGGAGCTGGACCTGGCCACACAGTCATGTGTGTACAGGGAGTACAGTAGGGGGCTGAGGACGCAGCCCTGGGGGGATCCTGTGTTCAGGGTGAGGGAGCTTGACATGTACTTCCCCACCTTGACCACCTGGGGGCGGCCTGTGAGGAAGTCCAGGATCCAGGTGCACAGCGGAGCATTCAATCCTAGCTCCATCAGCTTGACAGCCAGTCTGGTGGGAACTATGGTGGTGTTTCTATATTGATCAATACAAGTATACCACAGAAGGGCGTTACATAATGATTAACAGAATTTTATGAAATATCAAATTAACTATAGCTAATATTTATGGCCCCAATCAGGACAACCTGTCATGAACCCTCACTGAGATCCAGCATTCTTTGTTCTACTCATTTCAGTTTATCTAGTTTTTTCTTTAGCCTGTCAGTAACTCTCCTGTCATTTCAGATCCGGCCACTCCCCTTTGCTCTACGTCACCGTGGCTTCCCGCTCTTCCCCTCACCTGCAGCTCATCTCCTTATCAGTCACCCAGTACTTATACTGGTCCACCTCCTCTGTTCTGTGCCAGATTGTTTTGCTTAGTCTGAGTGCGCCAGTTTACTGTCTAGTGAGCCCTCTAATACCTTGTTGGTTCCCCGTTTTTTTTGATCCTCTGCCTGTCTTACAGATTCTGATTCTCTGCCTTCTCCTTGCCTGACTTGTTTGCCCTCGCTGATGGATATCCTGGCTTTCCTGACCCTGGTCTGTTTGTTCGAATAAACCCCTGCTTTGTGAACCTTCACCTGCTCTCCTACATTGCGCTCTTGGGTTCACCTCTGGTCTGAGTCAGTGAGCCTAACACAACCCAAATTTCTTTCACAATATATTTTTAATATATTCTCTGACTCAACACAGTACTTGATCCAAGGTTAGACCGTTCACAAACCAGAGATAATCACAAGCCCTTGCCTTCGTCTGACACTTTAAAACAATATATGAGTGATCTCGCTCTTGGCGATCAAATAATCCACATAATAAGGAATACACATATTATGCACCACCCCAAAAAAGCTTCTCTAGAACTAGACTTTTTTTGACAAGTAACTCTGTAATGTTCAAAATCACTAATCCTGAAATCCACCCTATTTTAATCTCCGATCACAGGCCGATTAGTTTGAACCTCATGGATTAAACCAACCCAAACATTCCTGGCAGGTGGCGGTTTAACATCTCACGTCTGACAGATAAAGAATTTAACCATTTGTTTTTTCAGAGAATGAATTTCCTTCATTGAACAGAATGACTCTCCAGAAATATCATCCTTACTCTGGGAAACGGAAAAGGAAGTTCTGAGAAGTATTATTTCATTCGCCACTCACAAGAAAAAGAAGAAAAAGAATGTCAAAATTAACTAGAACTACGATTAGAAGACTTGCACTCCCAACAAGCCAACTCACCCACTGAGCAAATCTGAAATGAGATCCGGACAATTAGATCTCAACTTGATAATATCACCTCACATCAAAAGACACAATTCCTCATGCAACGAACAAGAGTGAATTATTTTGAAATCAATGACAAAACAGGTGCATTTCTTACCAATCAATTGAAACGCGATAGAGAAAAAACACTTGTTACACCCATCAAAGATTCACACGGTAGGATAACACACGACAAGACAACAGAATATTCAGAGACTTCAGAGACTAATAAGCTATATGACTCAGATAATGAATCAAATATATCAAACATCTACTCATTCCTCAATGATATCAACCTCCCTAAACTATCCACAGAGCAGGCTACCACATTAGATCAACCACTCACTCTTGAAGAACTCAGGAAAGCTGTCCTCTCTATGCCCAACAATAAATCACCTGGATCAGATGCCTACGCAGTGGAATTCTATAAACACTTCTGGCCAATTACAGTATATTCCCATTACTCATCAGAATGGTTACGGAGATTAAGTCAACCTCCCCCATGCCTCCGCACATGAATACTACTCTCATTTAGGTTTTGCTCAAATACAATAAGAACCCAACCCTCACCTCCAGTTAAAGACCCATAAGCCAAATTAATTGCAATTTAAAGATTATCAGGAAAACACTAACCAACAGAATTGAAGAAGTAATTCCATTTATAATTCCCCCAGACCAAACAGGCTTGGTCAAGTGTAGACAACCATCCAGCAATATTGGCTGTTTATTCAGTCTGATCAGCATATCTCAAAGGGACAACATTAATACTGTTATTACTGTTATTGATGGTGAAAAAGCATTTGACAGAGTTAATTGGACATATATCTTTTCCACCCTCAACAAATTTCATTTTGGAGAGTCACTCATTCAATGGATCAGAATTCTGTACAACTCACCATCTGCTTCTGTCATCACTAATGGTTACACTTCACAGCGTTTTATTCTACAACGTGGCACAAGACAAGGATGTCCACTCTCCCCTTTACTATTTGCCAACTTCATAGAACACGGTCGCAGTGCATTGCACTGCTGCCTCACAGCAAGAAGGTCCTGGGTTCGATTCCCACCTGGGGCGCTGTTGGCACCATGCTCCGGCGGGATATCTCCCAAATAGGAGTCTTTCTGTGTGGAGTTTGCATGTTCTCCCTGTGCTCACATGGGGTTTCCTCCACGTCAGTAAGGACCCCCCTAAAACATGCACACATCATCGTCGGACCAGTGATGTGATATGTGTGTGTGTGCAAGCATGTGTTGTAGTGCAGTTGTTTCCCAGCCATCTGGTAACCGTTCATTCCTGCCTTACCTCTTACCTAAAATGCATGTAAAACTCCTCCTTTTTCAACTTCCACCATTTTATCTTTGATTCTTCTTTCACTCTCTTCCTCTTCTTGGCCTCCAGAGTCATCCTACAGACCACTATTCGATGCTGCCTAGCAACACACTCCCCTACCACTACTTTGCAGTCACTAATCTCACAGATACACCATACCCACCCATCACCTTCTCATCACTTATGTCTCTGATCCCTTTGCCAACATGCCCATTGAGATCTGCTCCAACGACCACTCTCTCTCTCTCTTGGGGACGCTCTCCACCAGTACATCCAACTCACTAAAGAATTCTTCTTTCTCTCCCATCTCACACCCAACCTGGGGAGCATATGCACTGACCACATTCATTATCACCCCATCAATTTCCAGCTTCATGCTCATCACTCTTTCCGACACTCTGGTCACCGCCAAAAGACTCTTGACAAATTCTTCCTTCAAATCTATCCCTAACCCATTTCTCCTGCCATCCACTCCATGATAGATTTGTATTGTATGTATTGTGTAACCCAATATCATCCCTACCGGAAGTGTTCAATCTGATATCTAAATGTTCAGCTATCTCAGACTATTCACTAAACTGGCTCAAACCACGGTCTTACCACTCAGTGGGGAAGACTGGAATGCAGTAACCCAGAAACTTCCCTTAACCATCACAACAAGCAACATTAGATACCTTGGTATTGATACAGTATGTCCACCAATCTGTCAGATTTGTTTACCATTAACTTTATTCCATTGCTGAAATCCATTGAAGACCTCACTCGGTGGAACAACCTACCCATCTCACTTGTTGGTAGGATAGCAGCAGTGAAAATGAATATACTACCAAAATGCTAAAAAATCCTTTTCCAGAATATACTTTTATTAAAAACAGATGACACTTGCTGTTTCCACCAAGATCAACCTGTGGAAGCTAATTTGCAACACCTTTTCTATGACGCGCAATTCCAAAATGCAAAATGATTTTGCACAGAGCTCATATCACCCAACACAAAATGTTCAAAATGGGTTTTGTGTTCCATCCTGCCGGGGCTGGTTAGACATTCCGTCTGGTCCTGTGACCTGGGCGGGGACCTGAGCCTAGCATCCAGGCACCCTACGCTGAGCACACTCAGCTGAGTGGATGGGCGCTCGTGGCTTGCGGCTGGATGGGGAGCCTGGTAGGTTTTGGTGGGGTGGGTCTCACCCTTGTGCGGGGTGCTGGTGGACGTGGTGGCCCCGCTGGCTCGCCTGCTGGGCGGGGGGTTCAGCCGTGGTGTCGGTCTGTCGGCGCGGGACCTGGCTCCTTGTCTGTGGTCTATGCCTGGCACCCATGGCACTGGTTCTACACCTGCAGCTGCGTTTTGTGCCTGCACATGGGGGTGGGATGTATGTGTGCGCCTCAGGGGTGCAGGGTCTCCTTGCGTGCTCCCTGACTGGGTTATGCTCCTCGGGACTGGGTGTGGGTGTTGCTCCGCAGGCTTATGGCTTCTCTGGGTGCTGGGGAGTCTTCTGTGGCTGCAGGGCACAATGCTCCTGGGGCCATTGGGTGCATTTCCTCTGCTTGGAGGCGCTACGATATAATTCCCACCTTATACTCCAGAACCAATTGGGACAAGTACATACACTCACCGGTGGACACTTCTCACACACACACACACACACACACACACACACACACACACACACACACACACACACACACACACACACACACACACACACACACACACACCATCAGCACCTGCTTTGAACGCAGCCCCATCACCCTCTTGGTTACATCACTCTCCTTTTCTCCCTCATTTACTGCCATAACTATGACAGTAAGAGGCCACGTGCCAAATTGGTGTTCCAGTTTTCCCGGACTTAATTATCTCTGTTTTTTCAATACATGTTGTTGTCGGATGTTTATGTTTTTCCATTTACATGTTGTTATTTGGTTCTATGTTCATTTGTTTCATCTGTGGTGATTCTCTCTCTCCTGGAGTAGTGATTAGTTGTTTATAGACCGAAACATGATAAGATAGTTCTCCAAAGAGGGGGACTGATGGTGGTTCTGCATAACAAAAAACTGTGCTTTTGTCATCCTACAGGTCATCCACAGGACAGAGTTATTGAAGCAGTTCTTGATGATTAAAGAATTAATAAAGAGTTGCACTACAAGTTGAGAACTTGAACTCCACTTGCAGAATAACACTGTCCTAGATGCAATGGCATACACTCTGTGTTGTATGCCCAGCATGCTGACAGCACAGGTAAAAAAATAACAACAACAAAAAAAACCCTTTACATCAGAAACAACAAATTACAGAAATACAACATAAAGAAATCATTAATCCAATAATGGAAATGCAAAGTCATCTGCCACCTGGCCCAGGTGGCTACTTGATAGAATTATTGAAAACATTTCCTATTTTTGGCAGGAAAGGTGAACTGTATTAAAATGAATGTGCTCCCCAGATTCCTCAGTTTCAATGAATCCCACGTTATCTTCCTCAATCTTTCTTTAAATCTACTGATGAAACTTTCATCTCATTTATATGGAATGGTAAGAGCCCTAGATTCTCTTAAAAACACAACACTCCCAAAGATTAAGGTGGACTGGGTGGACGAGCTAGGGGAGGACATGGAAGATGACCTTTGGAATTGTGCTCTAGAAAGAGTGAATGAAAGAGTGAATACTTCTTGTGCAGAGCTAAGCATAATACATTCAAAATTCTACATCAAGCAAATTTTTCAAAACCAAGACTAACTAAAATATACCCTAATTCAGACAAAAGTTGTAAGAGGTGTCGTAATACCCCTGCCAACATAACCCATATGTTTTGGTCATGCCCTGCTCTGGCAACTTACTGGTCTGTGATCTTTAAAACACTATTGGAGGCACATGATATTGATTTCCAACCAAATGCAGCAGCAGCAGCAGCAGCAGCCATGTTTTGTATCACAGATAGAAAACATTTTATAATAAGGAAAATACATTAAATCATCATTGCTTTTACGACACTGCTCAAGAATATTATTACATTGGAAATAAATTAATCCACCTAAAGCATTTATGTGGTTAAGTCACCTAATGCAATTCATACAGTTAAAGAAGATAAAATACTCACTTTGAGGGTCCAGGGACAAATTCCTCTTCATCTGGAATTCTGTTTTGACATATTTAGGTAGACTTAAAAGTATGTCTGATACCCCTGAGCAGTCTTTCTCCCAATTTAGGATATTTAATCATGTAGACCACAGACCACCAATATAATTGCTTAAATTTTTAATTTTTTAATTTTTTTTATTTTTTGCTCTCTCATTTTTATGTCTGTTCTATACCAATTACTTTCATTATTTCTATATTCATCACTATCCAACTATAGGGAATTGTTTGTGTTTATGCCACTCCAATTATTTAAAATGGTTTTGGGTATATGTCTATTTTGTATGTTTATCGTATTTACCTTGTAGATTGATGAGGGCTAGTATACAGTATAAAGATATATATGTACTTGTGGCAGCAGGCCACACGCCACCAGAGTGGCTTTTCCGGGGCTCCCAGACACAGAGAAACAGGGAATGCTTTTAAATAAATCATTTTATTGAAGAGAGTGGCAAGAGCACCCCCGCACCACATTCAACACCAAACTGAGGCCAGAACTTGGCCTAGCTAACCACCCCCTCCCAACACAGCATAAAAAAAATACAATAAAATGCTTGGACTCTGAAACAGGGTTTCCCATACTTTAACATCTAAACAAATGGACTCTGAACCAGGTTTTTTATACCTAAAATAATATAAGCCCGGACTCTGAAACAGGGTTCCCATACCTTTACATAATAAACAACCGAACTCTGAAACAAGGTTCCCATACCTAACAAAATAAAAGACTGGACTCTGAAACAGGGTTCCATACCTTAACATAATAAATAAGAGGACTCTGAAACAACGTTCCCATACCTAATATAATAAAAGACCGGACTCTGAAACAGGGTTCCCATACCTTAAAGAAAACAAAAGTTCCCATACCATACTCCCAAAAACAGTCCCCTTTCTAGGAGACCGGAGCACCGGAATAGCAAAGTCCATGGGCGACCCTCCCCCAGGGTGATGAAAGAAAGGGGCTCCCTTCCGGAGTGCTGGGCCTCAGGCTGCTCGGCTGCCTGGTGCTGGGTAGCCCAGCTTGGCTGTTGCAGGGCCTGATTGGAAGGGGCCTGGCTACTGGGCTGCTGATGGTCACTGCAGTGGCTGCTTGGAGTAGCTAGCCACAAGCGGTTACCCTCGGTGGCTGCTGTGGCTGCTTCTCCCACTGTTCTCCGCTGGACATTGGCTGGGTGCTGCTGCTACCAGTCGGGAGAGGGCTGGTGCTGTGGCCGTCTGTCAGCCTGTTAGGTCCACGGCCTCCCAGCACTACTAGAGGCTGCTTTTGACCCATCTGCAGCTCCTCCCTTAGGCCAATTTCACACACCTGGGATCAATTACCTTCATCACTCACACAGTATTTATTCTCCAGCTACCCAGTCACTCATTGCCAGACCGTCAACTAGCTTACCCAAGTTGTACTGCTACTGGCTAGTTCCTAGTTCCTAGTTCCTAGTTCCTAGTCCTAGCGCTTGTTCCAAGTTCCTAGTTTATGTCTCCTTGTTTCGTCTTCCCCTAACCTGCTTGTCTCCTCTCGTCGACCAAGTCTGTCTGTCCCTCTCCATCCAGCCCGGTTCCCCGTCTCTCCACCCGGATCCTGGACCCCTCCCTCCCGGTCGTCATCATCCCTACCCTGTCCTGCTCCATCTCTCCATCTCAATCTCCACCGTGTGATCTAATAAACATCCTTCGTCTGCCTCCCGTCTCTCTGTTTTCGTGCATTTGTGTTCCTCCTAGCTCCGGTCGTAACACAACCTGCTGGTGGCTCAAGTGCGTTTCTGGCCCTTCCCTGTGTTGGGTCCCTGTTCAGGTGCCAGTGTGGCAGTTCCCCTGCCACACTGGCACCTGACAGGTGTTGCTGCTTAAATCACACCACCCCCATACCACAGTACTGTATATACAGTACATATAGACATTGGGCTAAATGTGACCTAGTTCAAATGTTTTATGTTTGCTTCTCTAGGTGGGTGGGATGGGTGGGTGGATAGGTTGTTTGATGTATATAAAGAAATTGAAATATTAGTTTAAGTGCATTTTCACTGTATTTAGTACCTGTCAACATTTCCAAAAAAGAAAGTGTGGCTTTCGAGTACTTTTTTCACCACTGCAAACATCAATGATGCAGAAAGACAGCTGGAAAAAGGTGCAAACATACACTGGTTGTAACTGAAGTGCCCACCCACCCCACCCCTCACACAACACACACACACACACACACACACACACACACACACTCCAGAACAAATTGGGACAAGTACATACACTCACCGGTGGACACTTCTCACACACACACACACACACACACACACACACACACACACACACACACACACACACACACACACACACACACACACACACACACACACTTCCAAAGGGAGTGATCTACCAGCTCCAGGGTTAAATTCTGTGAAAAAGAACATTGCTGTCTCATGTTTGGTATTTCAAATGTACAACAGAAGGGTTAAATATCATGGCTAATGGAGGGAGTTATGCAGATAAGGTGATTTTCTGTGTAGTTCGTTTTTTGGAAAGTTGATTGTAGTATATTGTAGTTGACTGCAATATTCAAGAAGGGAACTTTAAATTAATTGAATTCCTGCTAGCTTGGCTAAATACCAGGCGTAGTTGACCCTTTTGCATGAATCTTCCCCTTACTGCTAAGAATGCCATTGTGTCGATATTGCATTTTTTGTTGTCATATGCTCTACACTTCTTGGCCATCTCTTTATGGAAAAAGCACTTGGAACTGAACATTACTAAAACTTTAGCTGTATTTGCTAGTTTGGTGCATCCGTCTATTGCTTTGGCATATTTCGTTAACCTACATTGGGAAAAAGATCTACAATGCTCATTTACTTGTTTGGTGATGGTGGACCAATCATAACGGGTAAAAAAAAAAGTTATAGTATTAAATGGGCATTGTAAAGCAATTATTAATAATGCCGAAACAAATATGATTTTGTTTCCCAAATGCCTTTTGGTATCTTTTTGGACGGTACTTTGTTATGTTATTAAGAGAATGTCATGCAATATGACCCCGTGGTCATCGAAACACAGTCATTGACTACTTTTTTAAGTGGTGTGGGGAAACCACCTGCAGCTGTACGTGGTCAAGACAAAGGAGATGGTGATGGATTTCAGGAAGAAGAAGGCCCTCCCTTCTCTGGTCCGCATCAGTGGTAGTGATGTGGAGATTGTCAAGTCCTACTGGAATGGCCCGCCAACACCAAGGCCATCTAAAAGAATGGCCTTAGCTTACTTCCTGAGAAGGAAGATCCTTCAATGATCCTTCAATGTCAACAAACAGATGCTCCACATGCTCTATCAGTCTGTTGTTGCGCGCACCATCTTCTATGCTGAGGAGTGCTGCGGTGAAGGCATCAAAGCAAAGGATGCCAACAGACTGAATAAACTCAAAAAGAAGGCTGGGTCTGCCATTGGATCCAAGCTGGTCACAATTGAGGAGGTGGCGGAGGACGGAATGCTGACAAAAGTGCTGGCGATCTTGGATAACACCTCCCACCCCCTACACAGCATGTTAGCCAAGCTAAAGAGCACCTTTTGCAACAGACTCATTCAAGCCCGGCGTGTAAAGGAACGATACAGCTGATCATTCCTGCCATGTGTTATGAGACTAAATTCATCTGTCTTTGCCAGGCCTGCTGACATTGAACTGTTCGTGGACTAAACTTGCTTGCTTACTTGTTTTGTGTCAACACTCCGCTCTTTGCACATGCTCTTTGCAGATCAGGACTACCAGAGCACTTGAATGTACCTGTACTGAGTATATCTGGACTGGTTTTGGCCTTATTTAATATTTTCTATTTATTTGCTTTTATTTACTTGTTCTGATCTTTCCTCTTGCACACTGTAGTGTTTGAATTGGTATTTCATTATTGTGGTGTGGGGGTGGTGTGGTTTAAGCAGCCATGCCCGTCTTTGGTCTAGGTCCGAGCTTCTACAATTATTTTCTGTTACGCCCCCCCTCGGAAGAAGTAAACATTTCGCGCCCCCCCCAACTCTCTGCCGCGACTGTAAATAATATCATTTGTCTATAAAATTGTTATAGGTCACCTCTGCATAACATTGTATCCTTATTAACATTAAAGAAAAGCAAACAAACAAAAAAGAAAAAAGAAAGAAATACGGATCAACTTACAACAAAGAATAACTTTATTAACATTGTTTTTTAGTCTGTAACAGAAAAGACTTAAAGTGCATCAAATTCCCTGAAATTAAAAAAAGAAATTCAACCCTTATTTAAACTGTAAAATTTTTTTGACCATTTGATGCAGAAAAATAAAATTAAATATAATCAATGAATAATAATAAATTCAAATTGATCATCAACATTAACTCAGGAGCAGAATATATGAAACACTTTGAACCATCTGATACTGAAAAATAAAGTTAAATATAATCAATAAATAATAATAAATTAAAATTGATCAGCAACATTAACTCAGGAGCACAATATATAAAACATGTTGACCTATAAAACAAAAATGAATAAAACAATTTGTGCTGATTTTTTTTTTTTATCAAAATGAGGAAGTCAGGATTAATGGCTGCAATGAGCACGTTTTGCAATTCACAGCTTTTCGAAGCGGGGTTTGAAGCATGATACTGCAACTCTCTGCAACTGCAGCTCCTGCTCAATGTTTAGCTGGGACCTGTACTTGGTCTTCAGTGCAGCAACAGCAGAGAAGCCAGTCTCACACAGATAAGATGTTGCAAAAGGAAGAAGAATGCCCATGGCCCTCTGCCCTAAGAGTGGATACTGCCTCGCTACACTCAGTGTCTGTGATGTGAACCTCAGTCTCATTGTGGAGTCAGACGTCATATCAATGAACTGGTCCTCCTCTGCAGAGCTGAAACCAGTTGGAGCTGGTGCATTGAAAGGATCTCTCACCCAGTCATATTGGGAACTGTTTTCAGGGAAGTACTTTTTAAAGAATCCCATCAGTGAGGAAATATGCTCCTTAATATATGGAATCACTGAGGTGGCATCATAGTCAGTAGTGTCAACAAATTCATGCAAGTTCTCGAAAGAATCAGTATTTCCTTCATCAAGTCGCCTGCCCCACATTGCAAGCTTTCGAGTGAAAGAGCTGATCTTGTCTGTGACCTGAGGGAGGTGTTTATCTTTCCCTTGAAGCTGTAGATTTAGTTCATTTAGCTTTCCAAATATGTCACTCAGGTAGGCCAGTTTTGCCAGGAAGTTCTCATCACTACATTTTTCTGCGAGGTCATACTTGTGCTCCTGCTCCAAAAACATTCTTATCTGCTCTCTGAGCTCAAAGACTCGGGACAAGACTTTTCCTGGTGACAGCCACCTTGCTTCACTGTGAAACAGCACAGCTTGATGTTCAGCTCCCATCTCCCCACAGATAGCTGAGAAGACTCTTGTTTTTAGTGGTCTGGTCTTTATAAAATTGACTACACCTACAATGTCAGTCACAACCTCACTTCATTCAGGGGAAAGGTGCCTTGATGCCAGTGCTTCTCTGTGTATAACACAGTGTGTCTTCTTGATGAGTGCCCCAAGTCCTTTTCTCATCCCTGCCATTTCTCACTTTAGCCCATTCTCAGTCAGAAAGCAGTCCAGCATTTTGAACAGCTCTTTAGCTGTAGCTCTATCGCTGACATATTTACAAAAAAGTAGATCCTCACAAAGGGAGTTTGTCATGTCAAAACGTACATAAGCGATAAACAAACAGTCTTTGTTGCTGTCAGTTGCTTCATCGAACTGTAAGGCAAAACGTTTGTCTTTGAGTTTATCTACCAGCTGTTCTTTAAGATCGTTAGCAATGTCATTTATACGTCTGGCGACAGTGTCATTGGACAGAGGGATAGTTTTTATTTTTGCAGCACTTGCGTCATCCAGCATGACAGAGACCATGTCGCTGGTTGACTGAAGTAGCATTTACAAAGCAGGACGATTGTTGGCAATATTCGGCACGTTTTCGCTGAAAAAACTCAAGCGGCTTATCAGCGTGATTGGGGTGTAATGTCTTTAAGTGACGCCTTAATTTATTTGGCTTCATGCTGTCCGCTGCCAACTTTTTTAGACAGTAATGCTACTGGCCAGTTCGTAGTTCCTAGTCATAGCACTTGTTCCAAGTTCCTAGTTTATGTCTCCTTGTTTCGTCTTCCCCTAACCTGCTTGTCTCTTCTCGTCGACCAAGCTATAGACCAGTAAACATACTGGTTCCTCGTCTCCCACTGTAGTCACAGTGAAGCCAAGTGCTACATACACTTCGTCATTACATCGTCTTAGCTTTCGGGAGACTTACGTTTGACTCGTTATCTCCGTCTCTCTCCGCCTTTCTTTTCATCCCTGTTAAATATTTTTCCATGGTGTCTCTTAAGGGTTTGTTATCTGCACTTCGTATCTCCTTCGTATCTCCATCTCTCCAGCTGTGCTCTTGTTCGGTGCAAAAAAAAACCCCTACCTGCGGCAAAAAAAAAAGCAGGTTCCCCGGGGTCACAGCGCCCCCCCCTGGCATCGCTCCGAGCCACCCCAGGGGAGCGCGCCCCACTTTTTGAGAAACACTGGTCTAGGTAATTGGACTCAGGATCAGTGTGGCTGTACGCCTGTTGCTCGTTAGACCAATCAACAAGCAACAGGTAAAACCCCCACATGCAGGAGAGGAGCCCTTGTCATGACATGTATTCTGTCTGCTCCAGGCTTGTTCTACCTTGTCCACTCTTTCCAATAAACTGGTGTGTTTTCAACCCCATTGCCTGTGTCCCTGTTATATTATATTGAGGGTTTGAATAGTTGTTTATGCACCTGTTGTCATCTGTGATTTAACGTATCTGGCTGCTATAATGATTATTACCGGAATTAATAGTCATCCATCCATCCATCCATCTATCTCCCATATATAATCATTTTAATGATTATTCCTTTCCAATAAAATCCAATATAAATTTCCACATAATTAACGTGAGGCAAGCAAGTGCACTGAATAATGTAAAATAATACACACACATACAGTATATACTGTATGTATATAGTATATACAATACAGTATATATTTACTTATTTATTAATACATATAAAGAATGATAGATGCTGAAACCTGCATAAATGCAACCCTTTTATTGTAAAATTTCACAGCTGTGTGCAATTTCCTTATGAAAAGGATATATATATAATTTTTTCCAGTACATGTATGGTATATATTATGCAGACTCGGACAGAATTCATCAGTGCCCCTTTTACACATACTCAAGAAATATACGGTACATAGATGGCAAACAATTATTTTTATGGGAATCAGATGAAGTTTCTTTAATTTTCTGGATGCCAGCCACACGTCTGTACCTGTGCGGTGGACTCCAATGCTATCTGCAGTCTGAGACAAAATGACAAATAAAAGTTATTTACATGTGCTCTTCATAGACTGTATATGTATCATTTTGTGGGTCCCAAGATAAACCAAATCATTGTTTAAAATAAATAAATGCGGTGCGGTAAACCTCAATGTCAGTGATGGCAAAGGCCTGATGACAAGTGCAGATAAGCTTTGTTTTTGTTCTGTACCCTTAAAAAATGTCACCTCCTCCATGTGTTCACACATCAGCAGTTCTCATTGTTTCACATTTTCCAAAATAAACACTTTTATCAGGTTGAAATTACAGTACACTGCTTTTAAAGATGCAAAACAGCCAAATAATATTTTATCAGCATGGAAAAAATAGTATGTTGTAGCCTGTGATTTTTATTTGTCTGCTCTTTCACAAAAGGTGAAACATGTTTGGCTCAATGGCTCTGTAAACGACTGGAGCTTGATTTCCACACCACACAATAAAAACAAGTAAAAATTAAAATAAAATCAAACGTCATTAAAACCAACAAAACAAAACATGTGAAATATTGTTCAATTTCTGATATTCTGCTCTATTTTTGAAGTGCCATCAGTATATAAAGTTCTTTGTTTCAATAAATAATGATCATCTGAATGTACATATTGTCACCATGCACTGAAATGTGACGCGGATTGTATGAGGTGTGAGTAAAAAATAAGAGAAACGGAAAATATTGTTTGTTCATCACGTCTGCAAATGATTGGTAATCTCCATAGGAAACATGTGCGGCCAATGTCTGCATTATATTTTCTTCAAGGAGAGAAAATACCTACAGGTAAGTTCCTTTCCACACAAAGCAGAATGTGCCAAAGGGGTCAAAACGACAATTACAATAATCTGGACGAGAGCCTCGATCGCGAGTGTTGAGTGGGAGAGTTTGGCACTTGAAGACACATTTTCCAACGTTTTCCCTAAACTTCCCTAAATAGTTTACACCGGTGAAAACCGATCTACGTCACAATGGACACTTCAATTTCGGACAAGATGTGAGAGATATGTGCACACTAAAGACAAGTTAAGGTTACCAATGTACAAGAGGACAACCTATCGGATAAATACGACAGGGACAGGCCTCCAGAGCATGTCGGCTCCAGGGAAACTGTTTTCTCACTGCTACGTTTGTTGGAGGTGGCAAAAAAAAATAAAGAGTACATTTTCAACAAATGAAAGATGAAATGAGTCGGCATTCGCAGGAGTGGATAAATAAACACATCATAACTAAGTATTGAAATAAACCACCAATGAACTTTTTTTTCAGTGTCTTAAGAAGCAACACTATAGTCAGACTTAGTTGTTTGTTGGCTTTTTTTTACCACCTGTAAAAATTTTGTTCTACATTTCGAAAGCTGAACAATAGGCTGTGGCTTTATTTTTATACTATTTAACGCACAGAATTGTTTGACAAGTCTTTTTTTTCTGAGACCAGCGTCAAAAAAATAATGAAAAAAAACAAGACAAGATAAACAGGCTCAAACTTCATTACCACAAAAAAAAAAAAAAGTATATCTGATTGATATAGATAACAACATTCAGTCTCGCATTTGGGCAAGAGAAACATAAAGACCTTTTTCTTTTCAAATAAATAAATCAATAAATATCTCCACATAATCCTACATAGCCAGTGCAGCATAATACAATAAATCGAATATATGATATGCCATTACAATCCTGAAATTACAAAATATATACCCATTTACAAAATTTCAGAGTGGTAAATGTCGCTTTCCCAATGTCATTTATGTACAGGTAATCCTGTGATTTACACATATTGATAACAAACTGAAACAGTATTGGTATTTTTTTTTTTGCATACTGATGAAAATCAAAGTTGTACTGAAGTGGGATCTTACTTACTGTTCATCATACTCAATCTGTGTTCTTTTGTTTTACTAATGAGTAAAAAGCAAACAAAAAAGAGCACAAAAACGTCGGCCTTAATTTTCTTCAACTTATTTTGGCCCGCTCACTAATATCGGGGCATTTACAATTTCCACAGTGTTTCTCTTCAGAAAGACAAGGAGAAGAATGGGCTTGGAAGCCTTGCAAGAGGCATTTACTTTTAAGTTCATTTTAGCTGTTCTTTCCTTCTTCTGGAAAATAAACATCATTATTAAATAGTTAATGTAATTAGCCCTCAGTTGTTTTCGTGTTGAACCTGTTTCCGACCAGTGTGGCGCGGGAATGCAGCAGATACGCAGAATTTCTAAAAAATATATATATATTGCAGATGTCCTGCACATGCTGATTTCCATTTCATACTGACACTAAAATAAACCACACCCAGCGACGGCAGCGCCCTTGTCCTTTTACTCCAGATAAAGATAGGCTTTGTCAGTGCAGTTTTTAAACACTGGTATGACGATGCAGCAGCTCCTGTCTGTCACTGTAAGACATTGAGCCTCTCAGCTTAAGTTATCAGCACGTGAATAATGGTTGTGTTTGGTTTTAAGCTCTGTGTTTCACCATGAAGTGTTTATGTGAATTAAATCGGTGGTTTCACAGCTGTACCTACAGTATATACTCCTCTGCTACACAAAGATGTTCACATATTCTGGCCAGATAGGATGTATACTGACAGCGGATCGAGCAGAAATCCAATTCTTTTCTTCATTTTTTCTCTTGCTGCAAGGAAGTTCCGCCCTAAAGTGAATTGAATTTTGTGTAGAGATATTCCAAAAACAACAAAACAAACAAAAAAAACATTAGATGTGGTACAAGCTTTAAATTGGCAGATTTGTCTGTTTGCTCACTATGGTTACATAACCAGAAGATTTGACACCTGGTACTAAATACTCATATGAAATACTCGCGCAGAGTATAAAAACTTGTGCGCTTAAATACCCTGGATGTGGATGAGGCCAATGGGTTTTTTACGTCTTTTTCTTTTTTAAATCTTATAGCTGAGCCAAATAAATGTCCTAAAATATTTCACTGATCCCACCTCTAGCCAAAGAGGAAACACAATTCAAAAATACATCTGCGTAATTTCTAATGCTTAATTTTTCTAGTTTTATTATAAAAAAATTTGAATTAAATCCTGAATGATAACCAGTTGCATTTTTTTGTTTGTTTTCTCAGCCAACAGTAGAAGACCTTAAAACATGTTTATTTTTGGCCTGAAAGGTGCATGCAATGAATGTAAACCACTAAGGAATAGTAAAATATATACAGTATCTGTACATTTGACCACTGATCATTAAGAGTCTCATCTAACATTCTGACCACACATGAAAAAAAACAAAAAAAAAAAACAAAGGTAAATCTATTATGCAGAATAAAACCTATTAAACCAAATCCCCAAATCCATACTAACGGGTTAACATAGCTCTACTAAAGTGCCTCAGATTTGATTTATTTACCATGTTATATGTTAAATTAAGTAAGGTAACGGTAAGTAACAGTGTACGAGTGTATACGAGTCTTTGCAAGCCTTTTATGAGGTTTCTGATTGGAATCACCATCACTGTCATGGGGGGTTGTTAATGGTAGCATTAACATTTCAGAAAGAAAACTGGTGCAGGAAGCAATGTAAAAAGCAAAGAATCATCTTGCGTTTTCTTGGCACAACCATGGTTCTAACGGGGGGGATTTGGGGAGTCTGACCCCCCCCCCCCAATTAAAAATTGTGCCCCCCCCAAAAGAGGTATAAACAACAGGTCGGAGGGCCGAAACATTTATATATTTATCTTACCTGTAATCGTAAACATTTCAATATATTCCCATATTCATGCTTGGAAGAATCTTGTAATATGATTAGACACCCCTAAAGCTAAATACCATTAGGCTGAGAATGTGCTCCGCAGCAGAGGGATCAGAGCGATCTGTGTTTATATTGTAGATTAATTTATTTTACTCCGTTTTTCTAATTGAATGAACCAAGAAAAGGCCCTGTGTGTAACCGTGGATAACGTTGCGCTAGGGAAAAAAGATGACCCCTCCCGATTGTCAATGTATAATTTGAACTCTGAGCACAACTGTTCCTTCCAAAAGCTCCTTAGACCCTTCCCATGCAAGTTTTTTTTTTTTTTTTGTTTTTTTTTAAATGGTGCTACAACTTTTGCATTGCTCTCTCAAAGAAGCATACTAACAGAAAAAAACAAACAAACAAAAAAAAAACGTACAAAAAAAAATTTAATAAAATATTGGATATTTTCAAGTGGGTCCCCGCCTTCAAAATGTCCCATTGGTGGAGCAGAGTTATGTATATAATGTAATGACTGTGGGATAAGGCTGGATACTCAACTGGACCTAGAGATAGAGATAAGACACCCAGTAGACCAGGTTGAAGAGACCGAACGCGGTGGGAAAGAAGATCCGTGCGTACGAGTCTATCTTGGCGATGCGGATGTGCAACCTGCCGTGCCTCCAGGCGCCGGAGCGGCAGTCCTCGAAGCAGCAGAAGAAGCTGGTGCAGTCCTTCCCATCCAGGCACTCATAGCCGTACTCTTCATCCCGCTCCTGCATGTGTGTGGCGTTGTTCATCTGGATGGCCGTGGCCGAGCGCGGGCGAATGTCTACCGTGGGCGTCTGCTTTTAAACAGGAAAAAAACAAGAGTGAGCCACCAGAGTCCCAGGGGCGCTACGTCTATTGCTCCACTATGACGACAACAACGCCCCCTAGGGAACAAATTGATTATTATTATTATTTTTATTATAATTATTAATTATTAATAATTGGATATAGATTACGAATTTGGGTATAAATGTTGTGATTTTATTTAGTACACACATGATGCTAGTGCTGGGCAATTCCATTTTTAAATCCTAATACTTTTTTTGTCTCATTAAGGTGGGAAAAAATGTAAGACAAAAAAAAATCATAGTAAGCAGCTGACCATTATCCTTATTTTTGATACACAATGACTCACTGGAATTACGTAATCCTGGCTCTGTACGGATGTCTTAGTATGGGTGTTGCTAGAATAAATTCAGGATACATAACTGGCTTATGATGCATCAGGGATACAAGCCTGGAGATAAGCAGTGTTTGCTGGCAGAGATATAACACAGAACGCAGGCTTCCTCCAGCCCCCCTTCCCTGTCACTAAGCGAGTTGAAAGGAACTTCCCTTTCAAGTGACATGCTTAACGCTGGAGGGCGCAGACCTTTTTCCTTTCCTTAAAATAGGACAATGACATCAGCACGTCTTTAACTCTGTCATTCTAAAGGGAGACAATTAGTATTCAAATGCCTTTTCATCATCTTTTATCTCAAAATGCCATGCCACCTTCGCGTAAATTGGAATTCAAGCTCTCTGGGAGATTAACTGCTTACGCCCCCCTTGGCAGATGAGGAAGTTTCCCTGACCTTGCAGATAAACTAGTGCGTCATCCTCCGCATTTGAAAAATGCATGGTGAGTGTAGCCTACTCCAAAGGCCAACTCCGAAGATTTTACATGTCCATTTTAATTTCAAATAAGTGCAGCTAGCTCATGTTTAAAGCCTCCTCTCGACCCTTTCTCCACATTAGTAGAGAGAACTAACTTCGAAATCGCTCTAAGGAGCTTCTAAACACACTTTATGAGCTGTGCTGATGCTGTGCAAGTACGCTCGCTTGCTATTCGTCATTTGATTTTATCATTCTATTTGATATAATGTGCTCTCTACCAACATTACCAACACAACTTGAATCTACAAATTTTAGAAGCATTGCTCTTTCGGTAAGTACAAGGTTAACCACTGTAATCGCGCAAACTCAAGCGAGCTTGAAACGATTTCAAATGTAATAAAACCACAGAGCCCTCAGTTCCCTGCAGATTAACATTTGCCCAGCACTAGTGCACAAAAGTGGTTGTCTTCCCTTTGAAAATGATCCATAACCATGTAACAAAACCCAAAAGAAGAACAAAAAAACAAATAGTTTTTCTCTGGTTAACTGACAGCCGGTTCAGATAATGAGGGGATTGTCAGAGCAGGTTATGTGACTCAGGCTGAGGTTGCACAGGAGGAAGTGCAGTGTCAGTTCAAGCAGAAGCATCCAGCGCCCTTGAAAGGCCCGTGGCTTTGCAAAAAAAAACCCAAAAAAAAACAAAAAAAAAAACAACGCAGTGGCATTGGCAACTTTAACTGGCTGAAAGTAGACAACCTCTAGTGGGAGAGTATAGGAACACATGGCAATAGGAACAAGTGGGAAACAGTGGGCTCCTCACTTTGTTTTTTCTGATTGAGATTGCACGTTAAGTTACCTTCAAAATAACATTTCTCTGATTGGTTTCAGTTGTGTGACACAAATCCAAATATCTTGGTTCTAAACCCTAAACCCAAACCACTTCCACCTCCTGGCAATTCCTTACAGCTTTTTTGTTTTAAATGTATTTTTATTTCTCGCCTTACCCTGATTGAATTTAGCTTCTTTTTAGCTTGCAACTACCCTCTTCACTTTCTGGGTATTTGAAGATAATCTGCCGAGATGACCCGTGGACCCTAATTAGTGGTAATAGAGTGTAGGGGTTGTCTTTTTCAGTCTGTTAAGGCTCTGCTTACTCAGTAGAAAACACAGAGGTTAGAAGCCCAAACACAAAGCTATAGGTTCACTGGCAGAGGAAGAAGAAGGGGAAGATGCAGAAGAAGAAGAAGAAGAAGAAGGAGAGGGAGAAGAAGGAGAAGAAGAAGAAGAAGAAGAAGAAGGGGAAGAAGAAGGAGAAGAGGGAGAAAGAGAAGAAGGAGAAGGAGAAGAAGAAGAAGAAGAAGAAGGGGAAGAAGAAGAAGAAGAGGGAGAAAGAGAAGAAGGAGAAGGAGAAGAAGAAGAAGAAGAAGAAGAAGGGGAAGAAGAAGAAGAAGAAGAAGAAGGAGGAGAAGAAGAAGGAGAAGAAGCAGGAGAAGAAGCAGAAGCTGTTATGGCAGTTGAGAAGTTACCATGGTTACGACAACAGAGAGACAGGACAGAGGAAGCCAGAATGAATCCATATTGGGTTGCTCTTATCATGGGATGTGTGGGTTTTGGTTGTTTATTTGAAATAATAAAACAGAAACCCTGAATAAGTACGTCTGGCTGGCTGCCTCCGCACTGTGCACTGCAACCCCTCCCCCCCCCTTTTATGATATTTCTGTTGGCTAGTTAGTAGCTAAGGTGGGAGTACAGTTAGAGTAGAGGGAGAGAACACAGGAAGGAGTATCGACTATGTAACCAGAGGAAAGCAGTGAGGCGCTGGGGGCCCAAAGAGCCAAAATGCAGCAAACACATGCAGTCAGTACAGTAGGTGTACTCAGATGCAGGCAATATACCTTGGAGGAAAAGAGCCGGAAGAGCTTTTGTCCAGACAGGAGACAAAGAATATGTAGAATTGGAAGAGAGTAACACAGAATGAGGAAGAAAGTAAACGTAAAAAAAAAGAAAAAAGGACATAGAAGCATACAAAGAGAATGTCAAAAAATTAACAACAGTACATCACACTTTCTGACTCAAAGTGGGAAGAGAGAAATTTACTGCAGATGTCATACGTTTTGCAAACACACAAAGGGGGATCGGGGGTGTATGGTGGGATATATTTCACATGCTCATGTAAACATAAACATCTTGAATCAACAATTAATGACAGCGATTAATGCAATCTGTTAAATAAAAGTTATTGCAACATTAAGTGCATCAGATAAGATTTTTCTAATTTCCTCCACTTTTTCCTGTTCTTGTCGTCTGTTAGACTATCCACAAGATCAAATGGATTTCAGCCAAAGGCTCCACTCGCCTTCCCTCTCTCTCCTGCTTCTTGGCAGGGCATGTTGATAGCCTAGAACAGCTCCTCAGAGATGGCAAATTGGCATTATACCTTCCAGTTCATTATTCATTCATGCAGCACCATTACCTTAGACCTTGGAGCATTCCCTTAGTTACAGAGATGCAAACCAGAGCGCTCCACTTTCCCAATTCAGTTCAGGAGCTCATATTATATATATAGATATATATATATATATATATATAGATATATACATAATACATATACATACATATATATATATAAATATATATATATAAATGCATACATGTAAAGAGAAACTTGTTTGTATTTTAATATTTTTCAAAAATATTCCAAATGCTTGCCAACTGGTCGGATTCCCTCAACATCTGACTGAGCCATTCACAGCAAACAGACCAGCGAAGTGACAACGCATAACAACAGCTACCGAGACATTGCAAAATCGGCAGGTGTATGGTCTTCTTAACCACCGCCATATAAGATATCAATGAGTTACTTGGAGTCAGTACCAATGGGGACAAAAAGCTACACGCGAATTGTACATATTGATGATCGCTTATAAAGAAACAATTAGCATCACCTGACAAAATCTTGAAATTTGTTTTCACCAAATGGTGGACCAAACCGTGATTCCAAAAAAAACTTTCAAGGCACTGCATACTACAGATAACAGGAGACAATCCCATCGGGAAGGAGAGGATATTAAAGCTGGCTGCTACTGTACTTAAACAGCAATGTTGTTGAAGCCATTTTGGTGTGTAGGATTTAAAAACACACAGTCCCCAGTTATGTGGCACACGTCTAAATTATATCCTGTGACAGAGTCTTGGATTAAGGATGGGTTTGAGCCGACTGCTTCACCCACTGAGCGCCAAGAGCTGCCGGCCTCCAGGGAAGATGGTCCCTTAGGGGTGCGGAACTGTATCGCAGCTCACTCGAGAGTTTATCCCTATGCTGTAATACACATGGGGACACAGTTAGAGGGAGAATGGGAGAGCGAGAGAGAGAGAGAGAGAGAGAGAGAGAGAGAGAGAGAGGGAGAGAGATTGGGGCTTTAGTGGAGTGGAGATGAGTTGAAGTGCTAAAGTCTCTAACCCTTCACCTAGATACTGCAAAGGGCACACAGCATATTCATTGTCGCTCCATGGATCACAGGCGCAGCGTGGGATGTCATTATAATCCGCTTGAATTCAACTTACTGACATATGACACGCTATTTGAACATTCATCACAGCTAAAAAAGCTGTTTGTTGAGGACCGTGAAAGACCTTTCCTGGATGATTATCCGGCTAATTTCAGTGTCCAATTTAAGAAAGACACTTACCGGATTTTTCTTCTTCCTGTCCTTTTTAGCACTGGGCTTCCTGTTGCTGACAAAGTAGTGCAGCGTGCCATACTCTATCAGCGCAGCAAACACAAAGATGAAGCAGACAGAGACAAACAGGTCCATGGCGGTCACGTAGGACACCTTTGGTAGAGATTTCCTCGCAATGGTACTTAGCGTGGTCATGGTCAGCACAGTGGTGATACCTGAGGGGAGGGACACAAAAGACGGGGCGTTAAAGACAGTAGAAATGAGGTATATATTACATATTTTGCCATTATTTGGTATTTGAAATGCTTTGTACAATGGTCTAGTTCATTTTGATCACTGTAAGCCTGCCCAGTCATAGCCTACAACCCCAAGTAACTGCAAGACTTTTCCTGAACAGCTTAACTTACTCAGCTTAAGTAACTTTAATGTGTGTTGACATTACTGAGGTGGTTGAAGATGGACACAGCTTAGATACATCCCTCAACATCAGGTATCAGGTGTTTGGTGAAGAATGACAAAAGACCACATGTTGCACGAACACTTTCTTTAAAAAAACATGTTATGAAGGAGTGGAGGAGTGAAGGGATGAAGAAGTGAAGGGATGGGTGGAGCTGGAGGGGGTTGGGGGAAGGGAAACACCGGGCGTTTGAAAGGTATTCAGATGAGGCGTGTGTGCAGTGGAGATAAAGATGAAGAGTGAAGAGGTAGAGATGGCATCAGCTTTAACAGCTGCTGTAAAAATCAAAAAAAGAAAGATTAGGAAATGGAATGAAATAAGTGAATGAAGGGGGAATGTAAATGTAAAATCACAATATGATATAACAAAATATATATTTATCAGTATTATGATTTAGTAGTTGCAATAGGGATAGGTCTGGTAGTGGTAGAAATAACATTTTTGTTGATTCTAATTAAATGTACTCATTCTTTATTGACTTAGTTGACAATTAAAATGAAAATTTAGAAAAGGGGTAAGGGTTAGAGTTAGCCTAGAAAATTTGAAAACAGAGTACAAATGCCAACTGTGTTTTTGTGCACAAGCACTGCTCTGAAAAGGCTTGGCTTGAAGGTTTGGACCCTGGTGTGAAATTGTCCCTCAAATCCCGTTTTTTTTTTTGTAGTCGATACCCGAGATGACGAAGATCGCAAGGTAAGTGTTTGTTATTAGTGAGCTTAAAAAAATCGCACATTATAAAATCCGCCACTCGACGCTGTGCCTTGAATATAATTCATCCTTCATTCCATTATTTCAAAGAGATAAACCCAAAGGCATCCTGCTAAAGAAGTAAGGCAAATAGCACGTTCAATGAAATAAAAAACATTACATGTCATTTTTTTTTTTTTACAAATAAAAGCTTAATTATTGTTCAAATTTCACATTTAGGAGGCAATTTTCTCAAATTATTTAGAATGACTAAAACACATTTCATTTAATTGTTTATCCATTTGTGAGTATATTTATTACACATTGACTTAAAAAAAATCACAGTTAGTATATAGTATTATAATATTTTTTATATGATTATTATTATTTACAATAATAATAATAACAATAATAATAATAATAATAACGTTCTCATTATTATTTAGTAGGAATTTTACAGGTAGAATTATTAGAATTATTGCCTAGAACGGTTCATGGATTTGTGGTGAGATGAATGGATTATGAATCCAGAGTTAGATGTTTAATTGCGGACACTTTGTTGTTAGAAAGTCCAATATGAGCCTTTCAGTGAGTAGTGATTTACTGTGCCCTTGATCCATATACTTTGCTGCTTTCATGTCCAGCCGACATCCAGCACTTTGCTAACATACTATGCCTCTATATCCACCATCTGGACATTCTCTCTCTCTCTCTCTCTCTCTCTCCCTCCCCCTCCCTCCCTCATGATGATACAGTTGAAAGGGAAAGTGACGGAACATGATGAGAAAAAGCTTTGGTATCGTAAGCATGCTGATACCAAGAGATTATCACTTTCAACTCCAGCATCGCATCCCCAAAACACCAACAAACACTGCTCATCAAGCCAACCAGGCTGCCATACATCTGCCTAATAGACCAGTATACATGCAGACCATGTCTGCATGTATACTGTAGAATCGGGAGGCCATCCATCCGGTATTAGGTTGGACATTTGTCCTCCCTTTGAGATCCTATTTTATACTTTACCAATGGTATATATGAAATAATTACAAATAAATAAATATATATAAATAATAATATAAATTATATGTGTAAATATACATTCCCTTAAGATTTGTGGTCTAACAAATTATTGGCTGAAAGCGGTGTCAAATAAATATCTGGTATTTCATTGGTTAAATAGCCGTAACCAAATTAGCCATGTTGCTTCTTGACGTCACTTCACGGCAAGCACATACCCAATCTACATGTAGCGGTGGCACTGGCGTCGTTAGGGATGGGCAAATGGGGCTTCATCCCCAAATGTTTTATGAATAGCCCTGGATCTAAAATAGTGTGTTTGTGTGTGTGTGTGTGTGTGTGTGTGTGTGTGTGTGTGTGTGTCTCCCCTCTGGGGGGGCGCCCCTGTCTCCCCCTCCATGGGTAATGGAGACACTGAAGAGGGAGTCGCGGGCAATCGTATGTCCCATTACTCTCTATAAAGCGAATTAAAACATTGTGTTTTTATTGTTGATTTTATTGTGTTTATTTTATTTTACTCAATTTCCTAATTGACGAAACATAAAAAGCAATGTTCCTAAGAAGAACAGTAGAAAACATTCTTTATTTATCACACAGCACACGTGCTCTCATATGGCGATGGCAACCAACACACACACACACACACACACACACACACACACACACACACACACACACACACACACACACACACACACACACACACACACACACACACACACTTCGAATGGTGGCCGGTGGAATGAGTTCACTGCTTTTATCCCATCCTGGCTTGTCCTTCCTCTGGGGGGCAGCCAGGAGCAGTGGGCAGCTTAAAGAGTTACAAGTAAGTTAGTCAGACAACAAATTACTGACGTTACAAGGAGGAAACCCCACGTGAGCACGGGGAGAAAATGCAAACTCTACACAGAAAGGCCCCTTATCGGGAGGTAACCCGCCAGAGCGCAGTGCCAACAGCACCCCAGGCGGTAATCGAAGCAAGGACCTTCTTGCCGTGAGGCATCAGTGCAATGCTGTGAGGCATCACAGGTCCCCCCCGTCCGGTCCCCCCCAAACGTCCTCCTTTTTTTGGTGTTATGGAAATGGTAAATGGTCACCCTAGCATAGAGGCGGCCAAATTCATTATAGGACAACAGACATCAACATACTTAATGTTTAATGATGCAGCATCCAGAGAGATTTCAATAGTTTGCTGGATGGTATTGAAGGATTAAGAATTATGTCATCGGCATTAATCCCTGCCCTAGCAAACTGCCTGTACGTAAACCCCCTGCCACCCACCCACCCACCCGTTATCTTTTAGAGAGGAAATTAAGACATTTGACTCTGTATTAAAATTTAGAAGGCAATTAAAATGCTGGTTCTGGAGATGCAAGACGGTTAAATGATTCAACCTCCAAACTAAAAATAGAGAGCCCACCCCCCCACCCAGAGAAACCTAGTTATTTTTTTGCATGCCAAACAATAGTCACCAATAATGACAACTGTGAGTATAAACAAACCACCTGATGGAGATTCAGTAGTACTGAGTTTTGCTGTACATTCAGTGACACCTGCTAATGACCACACTCGGAGAACATGGGGTCATGGGGTTTAGAGCCCTAAGGACCCAGGGGAAGCTGACTAAGGAATATGAAACCACTTTATGAGTATACGTTGAATCCTCTGAGTATGTCCTCCCCTAGGATACCAAGGGCAAGTTTGAAAGCTGACAAATTTCCTCGGAAACCCCACACTGGCCCTCTTTTGTTTTTACCATGGCCCCTTTTCGCCTCCAAAGAGGTGGCCACCTGCAAGATTATTGCGCTGAGGCTGCATCTCTGTTTCTTCCCCTGCTGTATTGCATAATTAATGCCTCATTAAAGCATGCATAAAGACATATGTGCCCGGATAGGCCCTTCTAATCAAGATGGACTAGATTCCTAAGCAGCTGCCCCCATCTCCGTGGTGTAAATGAGTGGGGGGGGTGTAGAGGAGTGGAGAAGAAGGATGAAGATAAGGATGATGACCACCACAGGTTTATTGATGTATTTGGAGGGGCAGGGATTCATTTAGGACAGGAAGGCCCCATGGAACAAATGGAATGAGTTTGAAAGAGAACGCTTTTACATTTTGTACCTACAAGATGAAACAAAGTGAAATAACAAATTCAACTGGAAGCTGTTTATTTCTTTGTGTCTTATATTTGTCCATTAAGTTTTGGCCTACTGTATGTTCACGTTAGTATTACATCATGTATTCCAAGCACATTTCACCTAAGGATGTTCTGGCGGGTACAGCGTCCTTGTTGATCCAGAAGGAGACCCAGGACAGGACCACGATCAGGGTGCAGGGGATGTAGGTCTGGATGGTGAAGTAGCCCATTCTCCTGCTCAGGTCGAAGAACACTGTCAGCACTACGTAATCGCCTGGAAGGAGAAGAAAGGAAGGTGGAATTGGAAGGAAAGAGATGGAGAGAAGAGAGATGGTTAAAGAATGCCCAGGAATTTCCCTGGGTGTTACTATTGCAGAGGTGAAGTACACTGATACAGGCATTTTCCCCCTCCATTTTCAAGTAAAAGCAGCCATTGAACATTGCAAAGGGCTGGTGAAACAGTGGAAGCCTCAACAACGGAGTGATCCTGTTTGCTATTTTTTAACATCAAATATGACATGATTTTGATATAAACAAGACCATTTAATTATTATAAAATACATAAAGTATAACATGTCTCCATGTTTCTCTTAAAACATGGAGAGGCCAACATGAACGGAACGGACAAATTGATTTGGATCTCCTCTTGAGTTGAGATTCGGTATTACTGAGCAGCCTGCAGCAGATATTTCCAGGAATCCCCCAAACTGTCTTTTCATGTATGATACATTAGTTATGCATGTCTGAAAATTATTCAATGCATCATTAACTGTATATGTTAAAAAAGGTTAAAAGACATTTGAAAAGCTATTAACCAGGCTATATTATTTCATGGCCAATGTAAATACTGTATCCACATTGGACAAACCATGACCAGAAGGTCTATATAATATCTGTTATTGTAGTTAATCCTGGCTATAAATGCGAGGATGTCCACAAGTTAAGCCTTAAAGGTTAATTTAAGAGTGCAATAGATTGTGTGTTATTACTTTTTTCAAAGAGACATCACATTTGCCAAAAAACAAATATAATGAACAAAACTTGACCATCACACTTGCCCTCCCCAATGATGTAATTTTTTTCGGATGGATACAGGTGTAAATTCAATGAACAGCTCTTGCTGATTGATCAGACACACACACACACACACACACACACACACACACATACATATACACATACACACACAGACAGACACAGACAGACACGCACGCACACACACACAGATATCCTCCTGTGTTGGCAGTAGTTAGCTGGAGCATTAAGGCCAGCATCCAGCTGATGATGAGCTCTCCTCACGCTGACCCTGTGACCACAGCAGATGTTAGGTGTTAAAAGGTTGAGGTTAACCGAGCCCGGATAGACCTGACCCTGACAATCTGGATCAGCCATCCTGCCTGTTTGAAATGCAGGCCAAAGCCTGCATGCACACACACACACACACACACACACACACACACACACACACACACACACACACACGCATGCAAACACACAAACACACACGCGTGCGCACACACACACACATTTGTGTACTTAAGGTTGATGTGCACCGACCGAGTATAAGAGCACATACAGGCACATGTGCAACCATACACACACACACACACACACACACACGCGCACAGTTGGTCTCGCTGCTCTACGATGTTGTGATACTCGGACCACTGCCAACAGCTCGGGTTTTCCTAGCTGTCTGCCTGTTTGCCTGTTTTCTGTCTGTTTCTGTGGCTTTAATGACAGCTGACTACATGCCTGCAGCTCAGTATGAGTTGTCGGGCTAATTGATTAACATCAAACTGTCAGCAGTGTCGCCAACCTCTCCTGCCCTCGTGATACGTATGGCCTCGCGTTTGCAGTCCCTCTTAGCTGCGTGTATAAGCAAGGATTTATGAGCTTGTGTTTATTCTGTGTTTGTGCGACTGTGTGTGTGTGTGTATGTGTGTTTTGAGAGAGGCCTGAGAGGCACTTCTGGGCGAGGAGCAAGAACATCTGTGTTTCCCTGAAAAAAACCACAAAGTAATTGTGTAACCTGCTCTCTCCAAAAAGGAAGTATGCTGCACGTAGTTTAGGGGAAAGCGAATAATACAAAAAAACAAATCAGTCACCTGTATATTTGTTTTAGTTGTGTGTGTGTGTGTGTGTGTGTGTGTGTGTGTGTGTGTGTGTGTGTGTGTCTGTGTGTGTGTGTGTGTGAAAGAGAGAGAGAGAGAGAGAGAGGAACCCCAGTTAATTCACTTTGCATTTGCTATGGTGCGCTTATTTGCACCTGTGGTTTTTGTGTGTCTTTTGATAACCAGCCAAATTTCTCCATAAGCGTTTAGAAAAAGACCAGGTGTACGTTATCCTTCCCAGCATGCATCTGTGTTCACCCAGCCATTGATAGCATCATTAAACAAACTAATTGCACGAACCTGAGCAGTAGAACAATAACTGTCCATATCTCCATGTGTGTTTTCTGCTGATGCAGGCAGGTGCACAGCAGATTGCAGTTCGTAGCCCGAATTTGTAAGAAGTGGGGGAGACACATGAAGGCTGCTCTCTGGGGTCCCACATTTCCCCCATTTTGTTTTTATTAACAATACATTAACGGGGGCCTGAAAGTTTCCCCAGCCAAACACCCCTGACAGCTGAGAAACTGCCAGTTAATATACTTCTTTCAGCTTGGTCAGCAGCACCAGGCCCTCTACCTCCTCCTTCACATTTCCTTACTCTCTTAATGATAATGGGCTTTTTTGGCCACAGGGTCCAGGTCAATGGCTGGTGTAGCACAATCCTCCCATGTTCTGCTCCTCATTTGTTTGCCAGTTTCATTACAGGAGGCCACGCTTGCCAGGTGGACTCTTTGAGGAGGTGTTATCGACCAGCGCCTTCTATTTTGAAAGGACGATACATCTGCATTAGTTAACCTGCCATTACAGCTCTATACTCATGTGTCAGGTCCCTAACGACTTCCTGATGCTGCTGGGAGAAAAAATGTAAAACAAATCTTGTTTCTTTGCTTGTTTAATAAGTGTTTGGCTGGGATTGCCTGACACTACTGTGGAGCAAATGTTTTCTCTCCCCAACTCCAAAAAAAATCTATGAACAATCGGTGAGCAAAACAAATTACTCCACCCCGTTTCGTTTACAGTGTTTACATACAGGGGGTTGCACAATATTGACTTTAAAAGGCGTGATCTGTATTGATCTTAACTAAGGAGCAAAACTATTCTCTAAAATCTTGAAAAAATCTGTAAAATACATGTTGGCCTTGTATTATGTCCAAATTGGAAATTGTCTACTCACCCTCTGGTTTGGGTGTGGCCTCAACACCAACACAATACCTATCTTCTCTCTTCCTTCTTGAGGTTTCTTAAAGTAAAGCTCAAGTGAAAGCCTTATGTTTCAGTCGTTGGGAGTCAACCTGAGCGATTGGCATCAGAATTCAGAATCAGTATTGAGAGAATTGCTTCAGCCAACTGCCACACAATGAAGAAAATGGTCCTCATTGGTTGTGAAAGATGTAAACTGGCTTACAGGTCTGTAAAAATAGGTTTTCGGTTTGACTTACCGGTCACATTGCTTGAAATACAGCTCCATGTCTAGTCATGAGTATATATACTGTGCATGGAGATGCTCGGACTTGGCAACTGCTGTTGTTACTGTAGAGAAAAGCTCAATAGGATTTTTGAGTCCTGTACACAGTTGGTACAGACCGCTATAAATGTATCAGAGAATAGAAATGCTTACGTTGCTTTCACAAGGCACATGCTTTAATGTGGAATCATCCTGAGCCTTGTTGCCTCAGCTCCTGCCTTTCTCAAAATAAAATTGTCAAAAGATCATTTAGGCAAATTTCTTATCTGTAAGAGCAGACGAACCAGCGTCAATGCGACTTGACATTTCTTTGTAGTAATAGCATGACATTAACTACATTTTGTGTTTCTGGAGAGAGAAGGCAGGTGGTGTGACACTCACTTTGTTTCCGTAGCGACGGATGCTCTACTTGGCTGACGAAGCTTTGCCTCACAGACAAAATTTGGGATAAATACACAGCAGATGTGTTGATGTTGCATGTTTCGGTTTTTTGGCTTTTGTGAATTCAGTTTAAGCATGGCAAGATGATGACACAGTATACCTGGCTTTGGCAACAGGATGCAGTCAACGACCACTTTTTGTTCTGAAACGGTCCTAAATAAAACAAACAGAAAAAAAGTGCTGACTTTCACAGCGTAAAGAATTGTACTCTGCAAAAGAAGAAAAGAATCCTACTCTAACAAAAGCATCCAAAGCTGACACTCTTTCTCTGTATATTAAGATTAAAGAGGTAGCGGCAACTAGAAAGGAAACAGCAGGATAGTGTCAACACAGCCTAATAGAAAAAAAAAAGGAAAAGACAAAGGTGTGACTACACATTCCTGGTTGTTCTTGTTCTCGGCCACAAGGCAAAGAGCTCCTGAATGCGCCATCGAAACAGTCGTTGGCGGAGAGGCAAAGGTGTGGGAAAATGATTTAAAGAATAGATATCGAAGATGCTGGTTTATGCCTCTCTCGTGATGCTCATCGGTTATTAGGATCGGGGGGGACAATATGTAATAGCCCTCATTCACACCTATTTTATGTTGCAGACACTAAGGCTTATTGGAAAAAATGATCGACTATGAAACCTCTCCAACTGCAGATAGCATCTATCCTATATATTTTCTTGGATAATTTAGCTAAGTTAAATTTGGATAATTTACTAATTTACTTTATTTCCTGTAGGATTGTCATCTCCATATATTCTAGGTAGTAGTCAGATTATCAGTTGTCATAACATAGTAACGCAGCGGTGTGTTATTTAGAACTTAATTTTGAATGATGAGATGTAAACAACCACTCCTTTGGTTTAATTGTTGAAAAAGTGGCAAGTGGCATGTTAGGAGTAATGCTCTGCAATTGCCCAAATTTCAGAAAGTCCGACATTATTGCTTCTTTATTTAAGTGATAATATACATGGATTTTACAAAGGTTGAGGCAAGTTGAAGCACAGTTCTGGTTTAGTATAACGGTGTCCCGTACTTCACAGATTTCCCTGGCAAGGCGATTAGGTATGAATGAATAACATTATGAAAGAAAACAGTTTTCTGCTATATTATCTAAATTACGCACACACAACACTACAGGATACTATTTTGTCTGCTGCATGAGCCATCTGTCATGCAGGCAACAAAATCAAAGTCACGATAACTGACTACGATCCACTGAAATTTACAAACAAGGAATTTCCAAACGCATTAAACTGTTAAATATAGATACGTTCAAACAATATCACTTGACTGGAAGGAAAGATGAATTGACAGACTTCGGAATAGCAGTGGTGGTCGTAGCAGTACATCATCCCAGAAAAGCGACTGTTCATGGGGGAAAGACATGTGTGAAAGCATGCTGACCAGCACAGAAAAAAAACTGTCACACGAGAATATCAGTCCTCCGGCAGCTGGAATGTAAATTGGCACAGATGTGAGGAGTCAGGAAGAGACCTGAGGCACATGTTGGCCATCCAATGGGGGCTGGCGAGCCAGACACTTTGTGAAGATGCTGACAGGCAATCTCGGGGAGCGCCGTGCCAGGGTCATCTATAGGAGGTGACAGCAGCCACTGTGCTATGCATGTGTGAACGTGCGTCTTCACTTTTGTGTGTGTGTGCAGGGGTGGGAGCGGGAGAGATAGTGTATTTACGTCTGGTCTGTGTGAGATCGAGGCTACTGAGCGGGGTTATGACACTGCATAGGCCACCAACACTCACAGGGGCAGACAATTTTAACTTGCTATTTCCAGCACCGAGACTAACGGCTATTCGGAGTGATTAACTACTGTAGCGGCCGTGACGTGGCGTTTGATCCCTCCTCCCCACACAGTGTGTGGCCAAAGGATGTGAAAGTTAAAAATAGTCAATGCCAACAGCATTGACTACAGCATTTGCAGCTGCACCAAAGCATGCAATTACCATTTGGAAGCCTTTAAATGTCATTACCTTTACTGCATACACAGCGTTTATCTAAAAGCCATGCAGGTCTCTCTTACAGACATAAATGGCGCTGAAATCACTGATGGACAGATCGGATGCGAAACCACTTATTGCACCCCCCTCAAAAGGAGAAGCAATAGACACTTTTTCTTCTCTCTGATTTCACATTTAGACACGCCATATCCGTTTGGAGAAACAGAGATTACCTTGTGTTGGTGATTTATAAACTCCTCTGCACCATACTTAATCCTAATCACTTTGGCATCTCACGATAATCCGAAATTAAGCCAAAAATGATTAGTTATCTCCTCAAATTCCCAAGTAGCATGCCTGCCAACTTTCAAAGGCATCAGCCTCATGTCATTCCCTCGCTCTCTATGGATCTCCTCTGTCTCTCTTTCAGTTAAACACTTGCTCCAGTTTAGCCTGTCTGAAAATGGCTTCATTATTCCTAATTCACACTCTGTGAAGATGCGATTCACAGTTGTTATGTAACTGCCAAGTACTCCCTTCTCCTCATTCTTTATATATCACATTGTCTTTCTGATTTGTTTGATGATGTATTATAAAAACAATATATAACGATACTTGAATGTTAAAATAATGTTCTTATTTTTATCAGCATATGCTCCAAATTTATTTCAAAAAGTAGTCCTGTTTGCGTATGTATTGAATTTGTAAACATTGAACATTATTTTTTACTTGTAACATCACTGCTGAAAGGGGCTGGGCGAGTGATTTGGTGCATTTAAATTCAGATTTTAAAAGCTTTGTACATCCCACTTTGTTCCGTCAATTAAACAGGCTGAGCCCTACAGAGTTGTTCCGTTTCAAATGTGTCTTTTTATGTTAAATGCAATTATAAAAAGATGCTTATTTTAATAATTATTTCACAAATTATCGTGATACTAAAAAATGATCATCAACATAGCACGACAAGACTTCATTCCATTTTTAAGACTGACTTTAGTACAGAAGATGAGCATTAAAAAATAAAAATGCTTAACAGTCCCGAAAAAGGAAAAAAATAATAATTATAGGATAAAAATGTAATAACATGTCAGATATATATCTATAATAATGTCTATATAATAAAATGTATGGTCCCTGAATAGTATCGTAGCCCATGTATCTAGATACGTACGGATCATCTTATAAGGGAGAGATGCACACCCCTATATATATATATATATATATATATATATATATATATATATATATATATATATATATATATATACACATACATATACACACACACACACACACACACACACACACACACACACACACACACACACACACACACACACACACACACACACACACAAAAAGTTAGGGATATTTGGCTTTAGGGTGAAATTTATGGAAAAGGTAAAAACGTAATGCTACAGTGATATTATATCATGAAAGTAGGGTATTTAAGTAGAAGCATGCAATGGTGATATCCTCATCTCAAACAATTTATTGAAACAAAAGCCAACAACAGTGGTGGGTTTACCACAACAAAAAATGTCAATGTCTCAATAACTTGTCATGTGCCCTCGAGCATCAATTACAGCTTGACACTACATTTCACTGCATATATGTATGAAAGTATGTATATGTATGTGACAATGTGAAAAAAATCTTGAATCTTGAATCTTGACAACGACGTCTCATGCTGTTCACAAGTCGACTTATTGTCTGCTGAGGCCTGGCCCCCCACTCTTCTTGAAGGGCGGCCCTCAGGTCATTGAGGTTCTTGGGTACAGAGTTACGAGCCTCTACACGGCGACTCAGCTGATCCCATAGGTTTTCTATGGGATTCAGGTCTGGAGAAAGTGCAGGCCACTCCATTTGAGGTGCTCCAGTCTCCAGCAGTCGTTCCCTAATGATGCCACCTCGATGAGCTGGAGCATTGTCCCACATGAAGATGAAATGAGGCCTGTGTTGTTCATGCAGGGGCACAATGACTGGATTAATGATGTTATTCAGGTAGTATGGACTTGTCACTGTACCATTCACAAAGTGTAGGGCAGTTCTGTATTGTCTAGACACACCTGCCCACACTGTAACACCACCACCAGCAAAGGCTCGTCTGGTGCCAACAGTGGCTGATGCATTACGCTCTCCTTGACGTCTCCAACATCGTTGTTGGCATCATTACTGCTCAACGTGAATCGACTTTCATCAGAGAACAGCACTGAGGCCACTGGTCCCTCGTCCAGTGTAAATGCTCCCTGGCCCGTGCAAGACGATGATGCCTGTGCCTGGTGGTGTGGTCAGGTACCCTTGCAGGTCGTCTAGCACGCAGACCACGCTGATGTAAACGGTTTTGAATGGTCTGACAAGACACTTGGGTGCCTCTCACCTCCCTTAAATGTGCCTGGAGTTGAGTGGTATCATCATCCGGTTCCGCAGGGCACTGTTCACAATGAAGCGCTCATCAGCGTGGGATGTGGCCAAAGGACGTCCACTTCTATGCCTTTCTGTGACTCCTCCAGTCTTTCTGTGACTCTTCCAGTCTTTCTGTGACTCTTCCAGTCTCTGTATCTCTGTTGCAACCTGCTGATGACACTCTGTGACACTCTAAGCTCAGTGGCCACTTCCCTCTGAGAACATCCTGTTTGAAGCCTCGCAATGGCGAGGTACTGTTGATCAATTGTTAGGTGTCGTCTTGGTCTCATGATGTCAAAATGTGAACAGCATGATGAAGAGAACTGTTTAAATACCAATTCTAATTGAACCAAGAAATGTATTGGTCGATTCATGGACAAACACCTGTTGTGAATTTTGCCGTTCAGCTCCTTGTTAGAGAACAGAAAGTTGTGCAAAAAGTACTGAAACATTGAACAGTTGGACATGTGCATTCAAAAGTTTAGAGAAGGTCAAATTAAGTTCACCTGTAAAGGTTATAGTGCATTTTGGGTTAATCCTGAAATTTCACCCGAAAGCCGAATACCCCTAACATTTGTGAGTAGTGTATGTGAGTAGTGATTATAAATAAATAAATAAATAAATAAATAAATAAATAAATAGATAAACAAACAAACAAACAAACAAATAAATAAATAAATAAATACATATATTGATATTCCCATGCTTTGGCTATGCCAGCCTAGTTTTCAAACCTGCATAAAAAAAGATTGAGTACATATGCCATCTTTTAGTCTTTTAGTCTCTCTCTCTTAGAATAAGTATCAGGGATGCCAGAAACTAGCTAATCTAGCTAACTAATAGCTACAGTCTAACTTATAGACGACCAACAGAAAGGTTCATCTTTGTAGATCTGTTTAACAGCATGATTCATGCATCTAAATTTAGCTTCAAACTTGTGACGAGCGCCACAGTGATTAGTGATCACCATGCCGGGTGTTATCAGCAATTTATAACTTGTGCGACCACGGAATGCAGTGAAAACATCTGATCATATGTCAATCCCAATACCATCATCTATGTTGTAAAGGAGCATACTGGTGTCAAATTGAGTTTTAGCCTGTTCACAGACATTAGATTGTCCCTGACCATTTTCCTGACGGTAGTTCACATTTATTTTTTATTATTTATAAATACTCTATTTCAGGTCTTGAAAAATTTCAACAATCTCATGAGGAACCCAGCCTAATCAATCTCCTGGTTCCGCTAACAATGATGGTAACACGTATTTTGGCCAAAGTTACTTAATTTGCTATTTTTTTGTATTTGTTAATTCCATACGAAAAGGCGGATAGGCCATTGCTTTAACATGGAATTATTAACTACACCCAATATGACCTGTTTACCAGTGCTGCTCGTAAACAGACCAATATTAAAGTTGTGTTTGTATGGTTCTTTGATTAATGCTTGCACCAATATATCGATTTCTGGCAGATTAAAAAAATAAATTAAAAAATAAATCAATTTTAAAAAAGAGCAGAAGAACGTAATCCAAAAGCTGAAAATCCAACCCTGTTTGGCCATCTGTCCCAGTCCCTCTCTCCCGAAACACCGCCTGATTCCTGTCCACCATAGGAGCTCTTTAACATGCAGGTGGTGATCATTCAACCCAGTTTCGCTTCATGCTCATAAATGCAAAAATTAAAATATTGAATCAGGGGTGGACCATGGATGTATTAAAATTTAAAATGCACAAGTTTAAATTTTGTTCTAATGACATATATAAATATACCATAAATATAAGGGGAATATTGCGTTTTTCGCTTTTTACCTGAATGGTCTATTAAAATCGGGAATAAAACTTGTTTTTTTCTGAAAACAAGGTTGATATCCTACACACAGAAGCAAAAACAAATGATTATACACATTGTGTAATATTTAGCAATTATTTATAAACGTTTCAAACCCTAACCCTAAAAACTACAAAAACTACAATTAGGTGCCATTTTGTTATGCGTCTTGATGAAATGGCCTAATGGGTGAGGTAGTTATATTATTATAAACCTAAAAATTAAAAGAGGGTATGGGTGAAAAACAAAATGCATGCGTGTGTTACTAGAGGTTAATTTGGTCGGGGATATAGATTATATTAGATTAGATTAGATTCAATTTATTGTCATGACACAGAGTAAACGTACTGAGGCAATGAAATGCGTTTCTCTGCATTTTACCCATCCTATTAACTAATGTATCGAGGAGCAGTGGGTTGCCATATAGCAGCACCCGGGGAGCAGTTAGGGATAGTATACCTGCATTGTCAGAATTTACATGAGTAATTTGCAGAGCCCTGAATTATATGTTAGGCCATTTTAAGTGGTGCTCCCTATTGACACGATCCCCCCCTCTAAAAGTACATGTCCAGAGCTGTCCAAAACAGCTGACCTTGACAGTTGACCTTATTTTTGTAGCTCTTTTAATTACTGGGATATAGGGTTTCAAAGGTCAGTATCTCAGTTTAGGGTCCACTGAAACATCTCAAACTTACATTAACGTACACAATGAGACCTTTCTAACAATGTGTACTTTTGTGCTGTGACAAAGTAAAAGAATTCTGATTTTACTCCATTTAGAATGTCTTGGAATCCACACTTGGAACCCGACTGCAATGGCAGGGTTGGATTTTTTTTACATTGTTGTAGAACAAAGCCAAACACATTTTTGGTTTGAAAGGTCTCATCTTATAGGTTAACATATGTTAGTTTGAAAGATTTCAGTGGAAACTAAACTTAGATATTGACCTTTGAAGCCTGATCAGAGGTCAACTTTGAAGCCCTATACCCGCACTTAAAATGGCCTAACTTATAATTCAGGGCTTTTCAAACTATTATGTCAGTTTTGTTTTTCACCCATACCTTATTTTCCTTATTCTCCATTTTCCTTTCCTTATTCTCCTGCCTCGCCCATGAGGCAATTGCATCAAGATTCATAACAAATTGGCGCAGAATTGTTGTTTTGTCGTTTTTAGGGTTAGGGTTTATGCTTAGTGTTGGAAAGGTTTATTTATAATTGCATAAATATTATGCAACGTATATAAAACATTGTTTTTGCTCCTATAGAAGCCCAGCAAGAGTGAAGGGGAAGGTCTACAGGACGGTAGTGAGACCAGCTATGTTGTACGGTTTAGAGGCGGTGGCACTGACAAAAAGGCAGGTGGCTGAACTGGAGGTGTCAGAGTTGAGGATGTTGAGATTTTCATTGGGAGTGACAAGGATGGACAGGATTAATAATGAGTACATTAGAGGGACAGCTCAGGTTGGACAGTTTGGTGGAAAAGTGAGAGAGGCCAGATATAGATGGTTTGGACACGTGTGTAGGAGAGATGAGAGTTACATTGGGAGTAGGATGCTGAGGATTGAGCTGCCAGGCAAGAGGAAAAGAGGAAGGCCAAAGAGAAGGTCTATGGATGTGGTGAGGGAGGACATGCAGGCGGTTGGTGTAAGGGAGGAAGATATGCAGAACAGAAGGTATTGGAGGCAGATGATCCGCTGTGGCGACGCCTAACGTGAGCAGCCACAAGAAGAAGCCACAAGTCCTTATAATATCAACCTTGTTTTTTGGAAAAACATGTATTTCGCAATTTCATGGAGAAGTACTACACTACCCACAATCCTAAATTGTAATGGCGATATTTCTTATAGGTGGAGATCTCTGTTACCATGGAAAAGTTTACCGCACTGGCGGATGGGTGCATTAAAATTTTCAGCCAGGTGTGCAAACACTGACATTAATATACAGTTAAATTGTATCTATGAATGAAATTCATACTGAGGGTATGATCCTATATCTCTATTCTCGCCAAACCTTAAACCAATGCATTCTAAATTCAAATACATCCAGGCCCCCCTCATAAATCTTGCAGAAACTGGGACACAGGACTAGTTGATGAACAATTAGAACCTTGCCTTTTCGAAGAAGAGCTCAACAGAGTGAGCGTGGGGAGAGGGAAGGAGGGTCGGAGACACCGGTTAAGACAGAGAGGGGAAAAACAAACATGAAGAGGGAAAGAAAATTGAGAGACAGCGAGACAAAGGAGGCGAGTCGGGGAGAGAATGAGAGAAGGACAGTGAGGAAGACGGAGAGAGTGAGGTTGAAAGGAAAGCGGGACAGGGGGGAAACAGAGACAAAATGACAACATGAAAGAGTGAGAACGGGCTCTTGGGAGCAGACGGCAAAGAAACACAGCCCCCCTGAGCGAGCGAAGGACGACACCTCTCACTGCCTGTGAATATGAGAGGAGAGCGGATTAGGGAGGGGCGTGAATTGGCATTTAATTCCTCAGAGGGAGGATTCCAGCTGAGTCAGAGTGTTTTACTCCCACTCCTGCCCATCACAACCATCACACAGAAGGATATAGGAGGTTGGAAGGAGGGAGAGACAGAAAGAGAGTGCTGCTATTATGGCACAACACTTTCACCGCTGCTAATGGATTGTCTCAATCTGTGCTAGCCTTTATGTTATCCTGTGGCGTCGGGGAAACACCCAACGAAACGCTTAAAAACCGCACCGCTCGTGGTTTGAATAAACACGTTTGAAACGATGTTATATACAGTCACAATACATGAGCAATACTGCAGTGCGTAATGGATATGTAAAACAGAATTACAGTTGTGCACAAATGTTAAATCAAATTTTCTCCTGTAGCTAGTACCTTGAAAACTTAGCCATTTTATTATCCAATACCATAAATATGCTAAATCAAGAGTCTTCATGTAATGCAAAGCAACTGGCAGATGCCGGCTTACGACCAAATGTCTGGCAAACATTGACAAAAGATGGATTTAAAGTACAAATTTGTATCTCAAATACAGATTTCTGATTTTTGGAAACATACTGAAACCGAGATATTGATGGGGGAGCCAGGGAGAGCTTTTTGTTATTTAAACACATCTCATTTTCTACTTTTCACTGCCATCTGGTTGTCCTGTATAGTTTGGAGATTGCAGAAAGCGCTGCCTTCATAATCAGGAAAGAGTGATTGAAAACAAAAAAAACATGAATAATTCCCCTCTTGTGTGTTTTTCTACGGGGTTTGATTTGATTTGGGATGTTCTGTCTCTGTGACAATAAAACAATAAAAAAAAAAAAGACCAACAAAATTGACATTTCAGGTTTATTATTCTCCGCCTGGCTCCAACCTTTCTTGATTAAAACAGTCAGACGATGACAAAACCCCTTGTCTCTGTGGCATTATTTTCTCAAAGAATTTGATGAAACCTCCCGATAATTTGCTTTGGATTCTTCTCCTATCGAACCCGCCTGCGCCGATGTCTATTACCTCACCACCGTGAGGGAATTTTCCGCAGTTCCTCCGACACTGAGGCAATATTGCCATATGCCTGTCTTGTCTCCCTGTAAGTGGATTTCCTACAGCACTCAAATCTTTTTTTTTTTTTTTTTTCCTGTTTGGCATTACAAGCGTTACACAACACAACATTTATAGAAACCAAGCACTGGATTCATCAAGCCAATCTTAGGATTATATATCGGGCAAAATGAAAACTGGGATGACATGCAAGGAATCTAATGGGATATGACAAAGGAGGAAAGGGGAGGGGAAAAAAAAACTAAAAATGAATTTCAGTCTCCTTGTGAGAATTGATTAGGGAAATCCACATATTGATGGTGAGTAACTTTTTTTGCAGCTGTCATTCAATGCAACAATTTCTTTGTCTTGGAGTGTATGGTATTGTGTGTTGTGTTCCAATTAGAAAACAGTGTGCTGCACTGAGGAGCTGGAGCGAACAGAAATACACTCCTCTGTACTAAAAGGTGGTTCTCGAATAAACGTTCTGTCCGTCAGACCATGACTTCCGCCTGGGATTGTCGGTCAGTCCCTCTGTCTGTTTGTCTACAAAACTTGTTTGTTGTGCTCATGCATTCCCATGCTCAGTCAATCCCTTTTACCCACAATGCCTCCAGATTCAACCCGTCGAGGAGACTTCTGCGCACTGTGGAGCTCCATAATCAGGAAAGGGTCACTGATGTGTCTCCGGGCTTTCTCCACTCAAACTCAATCACACAGGCCGAGGCACACAGATAAGAGAGCCGCACGCTAAACCATCTACAGGGTCACTCTAAGAATAGCTTTCACAAAAAAAAGAAAAGAAAAAGGAAAAAGAAAACAAACTCCCTTCTGCAGAAGGGGACAAACACACAAAGACAAATGCATGCAGGCAAATGGACATGTATAAACATCCGGGCATTCATGGGTGCACCCTGCACGCTCACCTCAACACACTTGCAAATACACACAGACATGCATGCGATGAACATCCTAACACACATGTAGTCACGGAGATGAAGTGAACCTCCAATGCCAAATGTCCTGTCAATCTTCTGGAGATAGAGCAAGTGAAGAGGAAGACAGCCAGAGAGAGAGAGAGAGAAGGATAGCAAATGGCACTTCTTAGGAGAACGGTTTGTTACCCTTGTTAATTATGTAAATGATTATAAAATGTGTCTGGCAAGCAGACTCATTTTTAGAATACTATTTGTTCTTACATGTAAATGCAGAGCATCCCACGAGATACAAAATAGATCAAAGTCTCCACATGCGTCTTGAGTGATCTACATGCAAATAAACACATATATCATCAAGACCTTGCTGCGGACCCTGGCGCACAGGAAAAAAAAATCCAGACTGAAATGTTGGTGCTGGGTCTACTGTATGCAGCGCAGATTTTCTTGATCTTCTTACTTGTATGGAAAATAAAAAATGTGAACATAACGCAGGGAATTGAGTGGCGTTTTTTCTCCTCAGCGGTGCGCCGCATGCACTGGGGATCGGGACACTTTCCACTGTCCCGCAGATCTGTAAAGTGGAGAGGGAGCGATCTACAGTCCACTGCACTGTCTAGACAGCGGTGTAGACAGATCTATTTATTTCCATTCGTTTCAAACTTGTGTGAAACAATTTTTTTTCAACAGAACTGAGTTAAGGTACTGTCCCGATCACTGCATAATGGAATGAATGAAACAAAAAATCAATGTGTTCCTGCCACATAATGCACATCTCCCTCTACTTTCCGTTGCTATAGGACTTAACTTAGTGAAAACCAAATGTTTTGGTGTAAACACTTTACTTTAATATGATGCTGTTGACCGCTTACACTATGGACGTCAGTTGAGTAGGCGGTCCTTAAATGTGGCCGAGGACACCTTTGCGTGTACACCGCAAAAAGAATATGGCCATATGTGGGCCACACCATGTGGTCTGAGCGATTGGATCTCAAACCACTTTGAGGAAGCATTGGGTGGGTTTACACCTGGCATTAGAGCTGTCCACTTGGATCACCAAAGACGCATGCTAACGCCAGGTGAAAAAGGGGTCAATGTGAAATGTGGAAATCCTCTTCCTTAAAGCTACACTAGGTGAGTTTGAAGGGACGTAAACACTCCCTTGTGCTGCCCACATGGTGCTCCTGTGTATGTGGGGTTAAAATCTTTTATTTCCTCAGAAAAATGGAGGCTTATTTGACTGAATGCTAACGTTCACATCTGTGATCCACAGCGTGTGCTGCTCTGGAGTTACGTGACACATGAGTATCTGTTATGAGCCACATGAGTATCATGGACTTGCAAATTTCCTTCGAGTCCCTGTAAAGTCAAAATAAAACCGTGTTCTGAGTTTGTCACACCACAGTAAAATGGGTTATTAACCACCCAGCCAAATATGAATGAATAAAAAAATTGCCAAGGATATAAAAATTAGGTTTCAAAAACGTAAAAAAAAAGGCAGTTCCATCTGGTCCAAGAGAGTGGAGGCGTGTCCGCTGAGAACACTGAAACAACGCCCAATTGCGTTATCCGTGTAATAATATAAAAAGGTTGACATTGCAGTGACTTCCATGTTTAAATGTTCTGCTTAACCAAGTCATTTTGCACACCTCAAAACGCTGCTATCTGCCTGCGGGACTCCCCGCTGCCCCCTGCTGGCTCCTCCGCAGGCCAGGTCAGGGCTCTGCGGCCTGCTAGCATGCAGCTAACGCTAACATAACCAAACCCTGCATGGTCAAACCATTGGGACAGTTCTTGTTCATTGTTCATTGTTCTGGGCGCATAGGCGCCGATTTATCTTTCTATATAATGTTAGAGGCAGGCCCATGCCAAGTATGACCAATCTACGTCCACGAGTTATGTTTTAGGGGCCCCCACCCAAAAAATCCGAACTACAAAGATGGTAAAAAAAACTATTTAACGGTCTAATTCCACAATTCAGTCCTACATCGTTCAGTCTTTTCACATGTTTTTAGCAATTCCTTTCTAACATGTACAATGTGTTTAGAAACAAATCACTGAATTCACTTTATAGGGACTTTAAAGACTAGAAGCCCGGGCTTTCTGTAAAGAGCGATTAGACTGCTGGACATCATACTGCATCTGTATCGTTGTGTTAAGACTAATGTGCCATTAATTTGGTACTTTATGGCAGATAATAAAGTACCAAATTAACCCTGTCCCCCAATTAGACAGAAAGAACAATCTCCCAAAAAAACAACCACCAATGTGGCGGACAGTATGTCATGTTATCTCACTGATTGTAACATTAGGGTCACACTTGTGAACTTTAAAATAATGTCAACCAGTAAATAGGTGTGTCACTGTGTGGAGTTTTGATGACACAATTATGGTCTTAAGAAGAATATGTTTGACCATTATGTTTGAATAATGTGGATTCATCATCCACTCACACACAAATAAGTGTGAATGTGTGTATGAGTGGGTGAATAAAAGGCTGGATTAGTGCTACAGGTTAAATTTGAACTTCCAGCCTCTCCCTTCAGTGTGAACGCAAACAAATGCCATATATGGAGAACAATTGATTGCAATTGTTATTATAGTGCTTTCTTCTTCTTATTCTCCTTCTCATGTGTTTGTCTCCTTCTGCTCAAGAAATAGGCTGCACACAGTGGGATTAATGAAGGTATTAAGAAGAATACATTTTATTTCTGAAATTTCCCCCTCTCTAAATACATCTCTCTCTCTCTCTCTATATATATATATATATGTATATACAAACGTATAAATATATATACAAACATATATATATATAAATATAAAGTGTATTATCCTTCTTGATATCCAGGCTGACAGATGGGTGTGAGTGGAGCTTGCATGGCTTAGCCAGGTCAGTGATGGGGTTAACTTTTCAATGAAGTTAACTTGCAAGCAACTTTGGCCTCAGCTGCAGTGTCTTAAATCCTCAGAGTTTATTTTATCCCTTCTTCTTATTCCTCTCTCTCTCTCTCTCTCTCTCTCTCTCTCTCTCTCTCTCTCTCTCTCTCTCTCTCTCTCTCTCTCTCTCTCTCTCTCTCTCTCTCTCTCTCTCTCTCTCTCTCTCCTCTCTCTCTCTCTCTCTCTCTCTCTCTCTCTCCGAGGGTCGTTGCTTGGCATTAGCAGTAGGGATTCAGCGGGAGATAGCGACAGAAGGATGCTTGTGCATGTGCGTGTGCGTGCGTGCGTGCGTGTATGTATGTGTGTGTGTGTGTGTGTGTGTGTGTGTGTGTGTGTGTCTCTTTGCCTTTGCAAAGGTGCGCCTGTGGAAATGTTTTTGGATTTAGGTATAGACTCCTGGGCCGCTCAGAGTGAGCCTGATGTGATCTGACATATTTAGGAACCGAGCCTTTAGACATTGACTGAAGGAGAGAGGAAAGAAAGAAAAAAAAAAAGCAATAAACAGACAGTCTGCAGAAGAAAATACCAAAATAACATCTAAAATACAACTGTAGCAGAGCAGCAGATAGCCTCTCACCTGAAACTCTACGTTTCATTTCAAAATCTTGGTCTTTTGACATGCACCATCACGATTCATCATTTCATTTCCATTTGAAAAAGAAAAAGAAAAAGAGGCTGTCATGAATGGTACGAGGGAGCGCTGCTGTTATAATGGGATGAAATCTTAACTGAGCTGGCCCTGCATGCATGAGGACCACGCACCTGCCTGCCTGTCGGACCGCCTCACCGTCTCTGGCTCTCTGCACGCCCTGCTGCTATCTGACCCCCTTTAACCCCCTCCCCATTTTAGAGCTGATAAAACATATCACTGATGCTTCTGCAGAGAACCGCTCATTGTGATTTTGGTTGTAACTGCTGCTGCAACAATCTGAATTGCATTTGCACACAGAATTTTACCGGCGCGCGCGCGCACACACACACACACACACACACACACACATATATATATATATATATATATATATATATATATATGTATACGCATTACAATGCATAATGTGTGTACAGTCACTCTATGGAATCAGACTGGGTGACTGGATCCATAGGGGGGTTGGTAACTGCAACTTACCGCAAGGAAAACATTAATAGAACCTGTTAAAACCTTTTGTGCCACTCAAGAACAAATGTCTCGCTAACCCGTCATCCTGTTGTATCATGTAGTTCTAAAGTGCTTGATACCAGAGTGAACTGAAAGACATTAAGGTTAAAGTGATGACAATCTATGATACAGATCTTGTTATCTGCTGTTCATACATGCATTATGCATCATGCACCATTGGAAAGGAAAGACACAAAATAGCAAGGAAAGGAAATAAAGAAATAAAGGACAAAAAATACATATTTTGTGGTAAAGTAGCCCTATCCTCCTCCTAAACTTGCACAAACACAGATCATATTAAAACATTTATGCATGCAGCAGCATATTGCTGCAATTTCTGAACCTTTATTGAGGTTGCTACAGCTTGCAGAGTCATTAAAATTATGAGGCTTTTAAAAGGGTGTCTCCTAAAAGCCGCTTTTTTTTCCCGCTTTTTTTTTTTCACAACACAGATGCTGCGCTCATGAATCTTGATGGCAAGCAGATACACAAACTGACAGAGAGAGAGAGCGGGAGGGCTCATAGCCCCAGTCAAGGTTCTCTCGTTTGACAAGAAAGCAGATGGCTGTTTATGTAAATAACAGACCAAAAGACGAGAGCATTAGACCAGCCTGTCCACCCATAAGGTTTATCTTTCTTGTTCAAACTTTAAAGGTTCACGTTATGATTGTAACAACATCGGTCTTTGGAATTTGAAATCATATAGTATGAACTGCTATTCTATCTCTTTTCCTTCTTTGTATCTCTTTGTTTTTGTATGTGTGTTGTGTGTGTGTGTGTGTGTGTCTGTCAGCAAAAAGCTGAGCGTCACGCTACAGTTACACTCGGTTAAGCTAAGGTGAATAACAGTTTTCTTTTTTGCTCAGGTGAATAACAGTGTTTTTTTGTTGAGTTCATTTTTTTTCTTATCATCTCAGCAGTATTATGGATGGTAAATGTTGTGTGTGTGTGTGTGTGTGTGTGTGTGTGTGTGTGTGTGTGTTGTGAACACGAAGGCTCAAAATGTGTTGAAGCAGTCTCACATGGTTGAAAGAGGCTTTGGTTTTGTTGGCTGTCATTTAAAATAGACATTTTCAAAATGTAAAACCTGAACATGGGGAGACTTGCACAATTTCCTTGAATGTCCATGGTAATTCACATATTTGGACATCCCTAGTACCTGCACAAGGAGGCAACGCCCACTAGGGTTTTTTCCTGGCATGATTGGTTGGAAGGATGGAGGTTGGAGCCCACCCAGGAACACCACCTGTGGAATATGCACTTTGGGCTACCACCAAGCATACTGCTATTATTGCCATTGAATTCATAATGAATAGGTCAAGAACGTGAACTTCATTGTGACCGATGTTGGTTAGTACTGGGACAAGCACGCTATGCTCCCTATGCTTTTTAAGGGTGCAGTGGACTACTAAGGACCACTGGTCCCTGAGAGGTTGCTGGTTTAAGTCCATGCTGGCAAAATGTTTGCAACCTAGCATCGGTACCTGCAATATTTTACATACTAACTACTTTATTTGGTTACTATTTTCCCTCGAGAAGAAAGCACTGACCTTGAAAGGCAACTTCCTTTCTCTGCGGATGCACGCCACCAGTGCTGAGGAAACCTCCTCTCTTGGTAAACGTTAATGTCACTTTGAATCAGGGTTTTGGATCTCACACAGCTGTTCCTCATTCAATATGCAAACATTACTGATTCTCACTCGCTAAGGTTGATCTGACTCCTGGTCACAGTGAAAATGTTTCTTTCATATATTCTTAATATGTCCAAGTGTTGTTTTCCCAGGCTGCATATAATAATAATAATAATAATAATAATAATAATAATAATAATAATACACAGATTAATATTAATATTATTATAACTATTATTATTATTATTATTATTAAGAACAGAAAAACTGCCCAAATGAGTCATTAAGAACTAAAATGGCGGCCACGAGATACAATTTGGGAGCGCATTCATTTACTAATGAGCTCTTCCAATGTACTTGACTACATGATCACACATACCGGGCAGTCGACGACTGCAAGAATAATCGGGGGGGGGGGGTCACTAGAATAATCCATTACCCGTAATCAATATTCACTTAAGGGAATTACCACAATAAAAAATTCAGTTTTTTGTGAAGCTGTATTTTCATGTGTTGCGCATGATATACACCACATTCTCATGAATATAAACACAATAACACCACCATACACAACTAATGAGCCCAGCAATGCCTCAGAGAAGGCAAATCTCACTTATTCCGTTGTCCTGTCGTGGAATCCAGCCAGTAGGCAATAAATGAATGGATACTGCTTACATTCCACCATTCCCACAGTTGTTTAGTTCAATACTGGCAAGGGAAATGGCTGCAATGCATTAGGTCCTGGATCAGCTGGTGAACCAGAACACACACAGTAAAGCCAGGGAGCTACAGCCTGGGCAAACAACACTTAACAAAATATTGCATGTACCCATGGTTAGGTTGCAAACATTTTAACACAGCATGGGCTTAAACCAGCAACCTCTAGTAGTCCAGTGTTCATGGGTGGGCTCCAACCTCCATCCTTACAACCAATCGTGCCAGGAAAAAACCCTAGTGGGCGTTACCTCCTTGTGCAGGTACTAGGGATGCAACGTTACAGTGGGTTCACAGGGCCACGGTAACGGTACAGTTTTGGTGTCTTGATATTAAAGATTTCTTTTTTTAAATGTAAAAAGTTCAAAGGTTTAAAACCATACATAACTAGTGTAACTCTTTGTGTGTATGTGGAGGTGGGGGGAGACAGGGGTTCATTGGTGGGTTGTTATAATTTGCATAAGTTCATCTGACTGGAGGGGAGGTGTCCAAGATATTGGATAATCCAAATATAAATTGTTGTTAATATTAATTGAGATATATATATATATATATATATATATATATATATATATATATATATATATATATATATAAAATATATATATATATATATATAAATATATATAAAATTTTTCACACCTAAATAATAATAGTAAAATAAAACCTCACAGTCAGACGAGTGCGTGAGTGCCTTCGCTTTGTGAACCTGACGTGACAGTGGGTGGTGTGTTCAGCCAGGGCACCTCCCAGCGAGGGAGGAGCATCGGCTGTCTCTTACATAAGAGTGGGAAACATTTGGTGGTGGCAGGTGAATGCAACTTAAACAAACAACACAACATAAAGCGGTAAAAAGATAACCCAGCGATACTCGGTTCCCTTCATTCCTACAAAAGAGCCGTTCAAAGGAATCGTTCAAGAGTAGTTTTTGAATAAAGAGGGACTCCCCAGCTGGTTATTTTCTGACTGGACACCTGGATTGAGTGCACTCTTTACTAAAACATTTCTATGCAGTTCTATCTTGTGTTGCTATTGAAAATGCTGCGTAGCCGTGCGCAGTTGTAGAGAAAAAAGTCGCCCAAAAACAAAGTAGGGGGGGTACCGAACGGTTCGGTAACATACCGTGTACCACTGCATTCCTAGCAGGTACTATTCAACATTGTTAGCAATAAATATTTGTCCACAGCCTACTAATAGGAGTTCACTACACCACTACAATGAATCCCTCAGTGGGCTTGTTCCAAAACCCTTTAGGATGAGAGTCAAATGTGCCAACTAGTTGTACCAAAGAGAGTCAATTAAGACCCAGGAGTGGGTGTAGGCTCCTTGTGCAGGTACTATTCAAAATTGTTTGCAATAATATCAGCATATTCTTAACCGTTCTACTGAAATGCTGGGTGGGCTTGAAGCACAAGCCTGTGGGATTACAACCAAACATGCCAAACAGCTGCACTACAGAGCCATCAGGACGCCTCAGTAAAGTTGAGATTTAAAAGGGAAAATATTGGAGTTCACATATTTTAAGCGATACACAGTCAAATCAGCACACCAGTTGAAATGTTAGTTAATTGTTATTTGCATGTTTAATGACAAACATCTGCATGCATTTCAAATCCACACTTCTTGTCACCCAGGACCCAGTGTCAAAACATCCCACAACAAAACAATTTATTTTAAAAGTTCACTCTAGGTTGAATGTTAAGGTCACCTTGAATCAGGGTTTTGTAACTGACACGGCTTTTTGTCATTAAATATGTAAAGATTACTAATCAACGACGTTGCTTTGACTGGTGGCCTACGTGACCACGAATCTCTTCAAATATGCAAATTCCAATCATTTTTCATTGAATCCTAATATCACCAGATATTTATTTTGAATGACTCAGAGAAGCACCTGCATAATGTAAAAGAGGGAAGTAACTCAAGAAGAATAGAAGATAAATCATCTTTGCATTCCCATGTGGGTTATCAACTCTAAGGCTCATGCATTAATTTGTTTCTTAAGCGCGTTGCCTATTTCCAACGAGTCCACGTCGACGTGCTTTGAAGGTATTGCTGTTGAATACATCTTTTTTCGATTTAACTTCAAGCTCCGAGACTGAAACACATTCCGACCTGAGACGGTCCTGACGATCTCGGATGTGTTTCTCAGGCCCACGAAGGAGAACTGGTACAGCCTCCAGGAGCGGATGTCCCCGACCTCCACCGAGCTCCTCTTCCACTTGTACACGATCTCCTCCCTGGGGTAGCCGTCTGCGTCAGGAGGATTGAGGAGAGAAAAGAAGAGAATGCCATCGATGTGGTGAGGATGACACTTGACACAGTGGGTATTTTGTAAAATGAAAAAAAAAATTATGGAAAAATTTGCGTCTCCCTCTTCCTGGTTCATTTGTTGATTAGATTTAATAATTAAAAAACAAAATTTAAAATTGATTCATTTATTTCATCCATTTTTTTGTACAATTTTCGATGTAATTAGCGCACGTGATGCATTGCGGTGAAAGGTTATGCTTATGAAATTGGGTTAGCCATCCTGTTATAAGACATGAACATATGGGAAATGATAATTCCTTGGCCTAAGCGCTGGCACTAAATTTGGACTGCGTTTAAATGTTTTCGACCAAAGTCTGTTTGGTTGTCCTGGACGGAGGAACCTAAAGCAATTAGCTCAGAGCAACCTGAGCAGATTTGCACAATGCACATTAACTTCCCGGAGCCAACTTTAATGGACTGTTTAATTGAAGTGCTCTCCAAGACATCTGGTAATTCCAGACCTCAGAGACACATTGGAGGGCTCGGCCAGTTCCTGCTTCCAGCCGTGCCCGTAACCTGCAGTTTTAACTGGAAACCCACGTGGGGGTATACCACATTAATGATTCAGTTTTCCTACGAGAATAAAGAAGAGAAATGCTCTTGCAGGTAAAGGTCAAGGGCAAGGGGTGAAATGAGAACTGGCAGTCCTTATTTAAGTAAGGTTGTTTAGAGTGTCTATGGATTAATGTCAAAGTACTGTTTATAGAAAAGAAGAGTAAATAAAATATGCAAAAATAAAAATAAAAAAATTTAATTTAATTAATATAAATAAAATCAGATACTGTTTCATTTTTTATTTCAAAATAGAAAATAGGGGAGTACCTTTGCCGGAAATAAAAATAAAAGTACTAAATTTCTGTTCTACTCAATAAAATTACAGGTGAAAGCGTAGAATACTGCAATAACAATAGTTTTAACTAGTTACTTCTCACCTCTGCATCAAGGACACATGATGAGTTTTCACTGTTTATTGATTACGTTCTAACCTTTGAGAGCCTGTGTGACTCGTGCAGCAACAGCATGGGGCAGCATTAGAAATTAGACGCCCTGTTTCAGGCTCTAATAGGCACATGTCTTGGCACGTGCTGCAGAAAATATTCTGCATCATGAAACACTGTTTGCTGCTCTGCCTGCTGCCTCTCTCAGGCCAATCGCCAGATTCTCAGAGTGCAGAAAACCTCCATGGCTTCCTTTCATCGATTTTAACTGCATCATTTTTTCCTGCTGTTTTTTTTTTTCTTTTTCTCAACATACAACTCCCAATTCTCTTTCTTGTTACTCTGGAGCTATTTAGGGAAGCGTGGTGCATCTCTTTGGAGCTGAGTGGATGCCTGAGGGTTGCCTCTTCGGGGTCCATGGATTTAGAGGACGTTACGATTATGAAACAAATTCAAAACAACATTGACAAAATGGAGGCAATCAATCAAATAAATAAAGCAATAATTCGCAATGAGAATCTTGAAGCATTTTTTTTACATTATTGTCACCATACCTGACAATACTGTAAAACTGAGAAGTTGATTGTGATTGATTATGTTTAGACCAGTCTATGTGGCCACTGTGTGTCTTGGTCAGCTGGACACAATAGGAATAGAACTACTCTACACTCATTGTCACAAGGTAAATGTACAGTCCTTGATTCAAGGGTCTTTAACTTGGAAATTATAGATCTAAAGTTCCAAATTCAACTAATCCAAAATAAGTCTTCAATATTGGATTATCTAACATGTTTTGAGAATAAATAAGAATGTTTGTTATTCATCAAACAGCAGATGTCACATGGTGGACAGGGAAAGGGCCTCTTAGTTCTCTGCTTTTATCCCTTCCAGGCTTTCCTTCCTCTGAGGGGCAGTGGGCCACATACAGTGATGTGCCCAGGGATCAATTTTAAGTTTCTTTGCTGGGCAGATGCAGAACCATGTTCTGCATCTGTTTGGTCGGGGTCCTTACTTGTGCTAAATGGAGGAAACCCCATGTGAGCTCCAACCAAAGGCATCTGGTCAGGAGATAACCTGCTGGAGAGTGGTGAGAACTGCCCTGGTTGGGAATTGAATCAAGGACCTTCTTGCTGTGAGGCATCAGTGCAATGTACTGTGCCACCATACCCACAAGGAATGCACAACTTATGTACAAACAATATATGTACACACATATTAAGTTTTTCTTCATATAACCTGTGTGCTTTTCTTTAGCTTAATGATTTTATTTATAACAGAAAACCATGCAGCTTGTTGAGATATACAGTATTTTTATATATATATATATATATATATATATATATATATATATATATATATATATATATATATATATATATATAGTTGCCAATGATATCTTTGGCCTCCTGAACAGTGTGTGTGTGTGTGTGTGTGTGTGTGTGTGTGTGTGTGTGTGTGTGTGTGTGTGTGCAGAGAGAAAGGGAGACATAAGCGAAAAGCGAGGGATGGGAGAGGTAGAGAAAGAGGACGACAGAAACGGTGGAACAGTGGGGTATCATCAACATATGGCCAAGACTTACAGCTTGAGAACTCCAGGGGGCAAGAATGCTCATCCATGGGAAAGTTGTTCAGTTTAAGCTGGCACTCGGCGTCAATCGTCAACCTGTAAACATGACATATTGTTCAGATTTATTGTGCCATGTAGTATACACATAGAGTATATAAGATATGAATAATAATACGGTATAATAAATAAAATACTAATAATACTATTAATAATAATAATAATAATAATAATAATCATCACAATCATCATTGTTGTCATTGTAATTATTATTATTATGATGATGATGATGAATATGATTATTATTATGATTATTATTATGATTATGATGATGATGATGATTATTATTATTATTATTATTATTATTATACATTAATATACAATCATTTTATAAATTAAAAATATCAAAAACAAAATTGAACACTCTTTTTATTATTTTATTATATATTTATATTCATATGAATTCAAATGTCAAATAATCGTAGGTTCTGTTTTCCAACAACAACAACTTAAGGCCTTCTCTTCACACTTCAGGTACTTTGAAGACAAAATCATTCATTTAAACATGGACCCTAATGACGGCGTGCCCTTAAAGGACAGCAAGTGCCGATCCGCTCACTCGCTGTCATATATCATCGTGCTCGTCCTCATTATCCGATAGTTAAATTCAGGGTTCCTTAACAAATTAATGAAGTGGAGGGGCTGCAGTCGGTGCAGGAGAACATCCATCACACTGAGTCCAGTAGAGCTTAGTCCCTGTTCACTTCTGTTGTCCTTGATAACGTTGAGCAGCGTGAGTATCATTTCCGACTGCATGTACGATGATGTATGGAACACAATAAACTGTGCCATTAATTTTACCAACCTCTTGCTTGACGCACACTCCCCTCGCATCATGTGTTATCCAAGGTGATCTCCCCTTCATAGACTCTGACTAGTGGAACTACTACTACAGACTAGAGACTAGTGGAACTCCTCCAGGCCTGGTGAGAACTCGCTCATCCTTTCCCAGAGACAAATCTGTCTGCTACAGAAATTAAAGTCACCTTTAGGAAGTTCTGATTTGAATTTGACTAGGGGCTTGTTCTGAGTAAGATGGATCTCGGTGAGATGGATCTTTTTTGGGGACGTAGGGGTGACCAGGCGCAATTCCTGATGCAATCGTTTTCTGGAGGAAATCTGGCTAGTTTAAAAAAAGTACGATTTATATAAAATATTTAGCCTTTAGACCAAACTAACTACATTAACTATGGTTTTTGATGTGAGATAACATTAGAACAATTATACTGGCAAAAGAACGGTGGATTACTGTCAGGGTCATGGTCATGGTTGGTTGTCTCAAGACATCTGAGCTCCTTTCATGACTCTGGCACTCATTGAAATTCTTAGTTTGACCACAACCTGTGTTACCTTTAGGTCTTATTCTTACTTGTACCATTAGTACTTATCCTTGGTGGTAATCTTGTTAGACAGCACTGGTTTTACCTCCTCTCAGGCATTATTGACGTTTTTACCTGAGTGTGTACAGAATCCGTCCGTCATTCCAAATCCGGAGCATGCGATTTGGCGTGGTAATCCAATGGGCGTCGGCCTTCTTGGAGTTTCGGAAGAAAGTGTCTGGAATCCAAATTTTCCCGACCATGTTGCTGTTTAACCGGAGCACCTTCATTGTGCTGTTGAACTTCAACCTCCTGTCATACCAGGTCTGAGCGAAGAAGATGTCAATGGTGTACTCCTGGAGGTGGAGGAATAAAGAAAATACAGTATATCATTTGGTTGTGATTCCAACTTAACCACGGAGAACAAAGTGGTGGCCTCTCATAACCTCACAAGCAGTGTAGGAAGCCTTTTATGAGGAATGAGGTAAGATTCCTATTCGGGGTATGCACAGTGTGAGATGCACAGCATCCTTCAAATCCCTTACTTTTAATGGGAAATTTGAATAACTGACTCCTTTGAAGGCAGGTTATGTTTTTAGTCTCATACTGATCCCATTTGAAATCTCAACATTTCAGAGCCAAAATGCTGTATCGTAAACACAGCGATGCACATGGCAGAAACAACGACAGCGTTTTATACATTTTAATTCCATTGCCTTGCGATAAAAATAAAAGATAACCTAAAAGGGCCACAACAACTATCCTAGTTTTGCCCTTGGCTACGAAGAGAAACTCCACAATTACAATGGAATTGTAAAGCCTAAACACATCGAGTGGCACGGCTTCTAAGCCAAGATAGCTATCCTTTCAGCCCTTTGAAATCCCTTTGTCCTCGTTAAAGCGCAATGTCGAACCGGACCATCTTGACGCCCTCAACCTGAAAATTAAATGTTCAGCAGGGCAATTAATAGTCTTGTTTGGCTGAAGTATTATCTAACCCCTCATAACCTGCCTCGACAGTGCTTTGTCCTCAGCCCGACAAAACCTTCTGTCTCCCACTCAATCCCCGCTGAGAGCGGCGTCGGGAAACATACATATCAGGGATGAAAATGTAGTGAATAGAAGCTCGGCCACGGAGAGAGAGAGCGAGCGAGCGGAGAGGCGGCGCCGAGTTGTGGGCAGCAGAGAGGGGAGCTGGTAATGTGACGGGGAGAAGAAAGAAAGACAGAGGGATAGTGAGAGAGAGAGAGAGAGAGAGAGAGAGAGAGAAAGAAAAAAAGAGAGCGAGAGAGAGAGAGAGAGAGAGAGGGAGAGAGAGATAACGGTCGTTCTTATTTATTTGGCTGCATTGTGGGATGGCTGAGCCCTGAGGTTCAAAGTGAAGTACGGGATGGGCGGAGAAAAAAAAGAAAAGAAAAAAGAAAAAAGATCAGGGGATTTGTATGCGAGAGGGCATGGAGGCATTAACTTCCTGACAAAGCTTAGCCCAACAATAAAGCCCAAATCCATGCCAACGAGTCCCAAACAAGATTTCAGGAGCAACATTTTCACCGAGCAACATTTCTGTCCTATCAGGAGGCTTTTTTTTTTAAAATACATACAAAAAAAAAAAAAAAAAAAGTAACCCACCGATCAGAAATGATTGTGTATTTTTGATTCCTCATCTTTTGCCGACCGCACAGAGGAAGCACGGGGAATATTACCGTCAATAATCATATTTTATGTATTCATCGCATGATTTTTTTTTTCTTCTATCTTTACACCTGTCTCATATCCTATACTTGTTCAATCTACAGCCTCACAATCCTCCTGAGTCCATGTTGCTATCTTCTCTTGCCCCCCTCCCCCCATCTCCCCGCCTCTCTGGGATAACGCGCGCTTGGTGACGTTGACATATTTGACGAAAGGCGAGTGCGTAATCAAGAATGTAAAACACTTTTCACGCTTGGACGCACCTCCCCGCACCCTCGCAGTCGTCTCAAATATAATCCTCTCCTCTTCACCCTCGATCCACCGTCCCCGCCGGAGCAGTCGCGTGATTTAGCGAGAAGGCCGCCGGCCAGCCACGCTGATTACGTCCTGAACGCTACGGCATCAATCAAACTTTCACCAGAGCCAAAGGACGGCTTACGGCACACAAACACAAACTCATGTACAAATAAATAAAACACCTGGAAAATGGGCGGAGGCAGGTTAAGTATTCTTGTGTATTTAAGTTTTAAGTTAGGTATTCTGTACGTATTACAGGTTTAAATTTAAGAGATTATTTGTCACATACATACACATACGGTCGTACATTTCTTTGCTTATTTTACTTTCTTTGCTTATTGCTTATTCCTAACTCTGCACAGCATGTGGGCCGTGTGTGATTAACAGCCAGCAGATCACGCCGCTGCTTCTCTATTAGCTCGGCTGTGGCTTCAACCACGTAGCGCCGGCTGCTCCGCTGAATAACAACGGAGACGGAATCTCAGCGGCGCTTGGGAGACGGAACACAATGGAACACAATGCTCCAGCGCTGCGGTGACTGCCGCAATCTCTCTCTCTCACACTCTCTTTCTCTCTCTCTCTCTCTCTCTCGCTAATCTCGCTCCCAAACACCACCACCCACTCTCCTGCCCTATTTTTACTGTCGCTGCGGCTTAACTTGTCTACAAATAGTATGGGGTTCATCGCCGCTTCTCCGCGTTACGCTTATAATGCCTTCGCAACAACAGCAATCAAAGTGACACTGTGGGCTGAGAGTAAGCCGCCCTGAAGTGGACAATCCTTAAGAAAGTTATCTATCCATCCATCCATCCATCCATCCATCCCTCCCTCCCTCCCTCCATACATCCATCCATCGATTTATCTATCTATCTATCTAACCAACCAATGACCCTCAAAAAATTCAGCAACCCTAACAACACTCACATTTTGAGCTGTTAACACGTTTGCGCGCCTCCGATTTAAAGTGATGTATTAATCCTTCACTTTAAATGAACATGTCATACCCAACATCATACAACCTGAAAAAGAAAGCACAAAACAAATATTTCTTGTTCTCTCTTGCTCTGCCCTTGGTCCCCATGACGATCGCCGCCCCGCCCTTAGTCACAGTGAGGACCAGAGTTACGCACTTCCACGCAGCTGCGCTCACAATCGGTGTGAAATGAACATCCGATTCATTAAAGGCAGCAGCTAATTATTCAATCAGCGTATGCGACTGCCTTGTAGTTGCATTTTCATGAATGTTGGAATGTGTGCATCTGTGCATCACCGTGCTCCTTTGATAAGCGAAAGCCAGGGTTAAAGGTGTGAAATGCATCAGTAAATCCGGCCCTTAGTGGGTCCTCTCAAGCGCTTGCTAAATCTATAAAGGTAAATCAAAATTTGTGTTTTTAAGGAAGCAAACGCAAACTGCAGTGACTGGGAAGTTGAGCGGTTATTAATGGCTGCACTGCAGTACAGCATCACAGGGGAAGAAGTTTGGTCTCTGCGGCAAAGCCATTGCTTTGACCTCCATGTTTAGAGGGGTAAGTGAAAAAATCATGTTCTCCTTGGGGATTAATATAGTCATAAATTATGGAGCCGAAAAAACACCATTATGGATAATATTCATAAGATCCCATGAAAAACAATCCAGTCTCACTCACCATGTTGATGGCATTTACTGGGCCGATGCTGTTGACGAACATATCTGTGTGGATCACTGTTGGTTTGACTGCGAAAAGGAAAAGTGAAGTTTAGCATGAGCATGTATGAGCATTTACTTTTTTATCACACATAGAATAAGGCCATTTATCATCATCGTCATCGTCATCATCATCATCATCATCATCATCATCTTCAACATCATCATCATTACTTACAGTGATAAACAACATAATCTAGTGCTCAAACTGGAAATGAAACAGGAAACCGATGACGGAATTATTTCTCCGATTGTCTTTTAATCAATCTGGATCAAAAAAGAAAAAATGCGTTGATGAAATAATGCTCTCATTCATGTTCTACTTCAAGAAACCTTGTAGTTCCAATTTTGACCCCATGCAGCGGGAGAAATCTGTCACAGCAGCTCATGCCTGGTGGGTTATAACTTCCCTTTTGATCTCGGCGTCTCTGTGCGACTTCATAATATTTGACTTGCTCCACTCAACCGTATAATTCACTTTAATCAAATTATGCCTCTTCGGATTCGCGGCAACGCATTGAACTTCCCGGGCTCGGCGTGCTCTGAGGTTCGTTACATGACGACGGTGTGAGTGGATTTCTTCAGTAGGAGAGCGAACCCCAGGTACCCAAGGTCCGCCATTGCTTTGGAACTACCTCACTAGCAATGTTCTTTTTTATTGTTTTAATGATAAGACTCAAGAGCAAGTCAGAGCCTTGCATTACACACACACACACACACACACACACACACACACACACACACACACACACACACACACACACACACACACACACACACACACACACACACACACACACACACACACACACACAAATTTAACAAAGACCCATCACAGCGGGACGATGATGAGGAAATGCCACCAGACAAAACAGAATATATAATTTGTCTCCATTATTAATATCGGAATGATTCAAATGTCATGAAGACCCTTTTAAAGGCAGTCGAACTAGTTAAATGCAAAAGTTTGAGGAAACTAGTTGATGAGAGAAAAATAATGTATAATAATACCCACAGTTAAAGGATGAGTGGGCTATCTTCAACCCAGCCTTATTGAAATGTAGGGTTCTCGTCGTCAAAAACTGCTCATAGCACAGCCTTGCTGAACTATTGAGAAACTTACCACTCTGCTGCAGCTTCTCCCTCTGTTTAAATACATTGCAATGGGGCAAACGTTTAGACCTTAAAAACATGTTCAATCTCCTTTTCAAGAACGGGAAGCTCACAACATTGTCAGACGGTCATATACCGGATTTTATCAGCTCTTTTAAAGGTTTATAGACTTTTGCACTTTAAATCTTGACTACTTCTGTCTACCGTGCGAAACTAGAAACAAGAAGGTGCATTGGTTCCTTCTGGCAACCTGCTGTAGCCAATCTTACGCATTTGGAGTGAAACACACACACACACACACACACACACACACACACACACACACACACACACACACACACACACACACACACACACACACACACACACACACACACACACACACACACACACACACACAGACAAATTTAACAAAGACCCATCACAGCGGGATGATGATGAGGAAATGCCACCAGACAAAACAGAATATATAATTTGTCTCCATTATTAATATCAAAATGAATCAAATGTCTTGAAGTCCCTTTTAAAGGCAGTTGAACTAGTTAAATGCAAAAGTTTGAGGAAACTAGTTGATGAGAGATAAATCATTTAAAATAATACCCACAGTTAGGATGAGGATGAGTTTGCGTATGGAGGGAGGCATGGAGGCAGGCATGGAGGGACGCATGGAGGGAGGCATGGAGGCAGGCATGGAGGGAGGCATGGAGGGAGGCATGGAGGCAGGCATGGAGGCAGGCATGGAGGGAGGCATGGAGGGACGGAGGGACGCGTGGATGGACGCGTGGAGGGAGGCATGGAGGGAGGCATGGAGGGAGGCATGGAGGGAGGCATGGAGGGAGGCATGGAGGGACGCTCCAGCGCATGCTTGGGATGGATAATGTGCAGATAATACAGATATATGGAGGATGTGTTGTCCGTCAGTGTTTCCATCCTTCTTTCTGCCACGTCACAGATTTTACAATGAAAGGATCCCACGGTGACACCTTCCTCCTGGTGATTATATTATGGGAATGTATTGCTGCAATTGCAAAAAGTAGGCTTATATAAAATCTGACATAACTGTTATTCAAAACATGTAGAAACAAATACAAAATGACACTTGGGACTATACTGTATGTGTACGCGTGTGGTGTAAAAAGTGGAAAATTGAAGCATCTTATTGTACGTAAAAGATGTTGCATTACATTGTAATATAAAACATTATATATATAGTATCCATTACGATATATATAGTTTGATTGATCGATGATAATCAATAACACTCTGAGAATCAGTATACTACAATAATCATAAAGCATATTGAATGGGTTATTACATTTCTGGTTCAGATTTTTCTGGTTCCCTGTCACATACTGTGGACCTGCCTGGTTCCACTCTCACACTTCAATGGGATATACTTTCTTTCAAGTTTAGAGATGAATGGGTAATATGTCTGGGAAGTGAGACAGGTTGAGGCTGGGCGTTTGATGTGGCCGCCAGGTGAGGGAGAGACATGGCGAGAGGAGGAAAGAAAATAAGGGACTGTGTGAAAGGGAAGGGAAATGGGAAAGTAAGTGTGAAATGGAGAGCAGAACCTTTCCATTTATTTGTTGTATTCCCTCTACATTTATGATCACAAACACAAAAACCTCTCCCAACCAAGCACACACACACGCACACACACGCAGGTAGACAGAATTAACACAAACTGGTTTCCACTGCTGCCGAAGATATACAGTGGTACCTTGAGTTACGAGTGTACTAACATACAAGTTGTTACAAGCCGTTGTTCCGTCGATTTTTTGTATTGATTTGCGAGCAAAAATTTGAGTTACGAGGAGCGAGCTTCAGGTGCACCACCGCTGGTGGGCGTGGCGAGCGAATGCGGCCAGCATCCCGTGTCTCACTCCTTCACTTCACGTGGTTACCTGAGCGTGGAAGCATCTCTTTTGTGTTTTGTGCTCGCAATTTGTGCTTTTTGTGCAGCTATTTTGCCAAAAAAAAAAAATCCGAACCATGGGTCCGAAAAAAGTCAGTGCTGAGAAGAAGAAGTGGATGATGTCCATTGACTTAAAGCGCAAAATAATAGGAAAACATGAGCGAGGTGTGCGTGTGATGGAATTGGCGAGGCAGTACGAGCGTAGTACTTCTACGATATGTACCATACAGAAGCAGAAGGAGACGATAAAGGGTGTTACGCCAGCCAAGGGCGTTAAAATAATGTCTAAGCTGCAGAGCGCTGTCCCAGAAAAGATGGAGAATCTGCTGTTGGTGTGGTTGATGGAGAAGCAGATCGCAGGAGATAGCGTGACGGAGGGTATCATCTGCGAGAAGGCAAAAATGATCTACAGATTCTGTTTTATTATGTTTTTATACAATATTTATTATTTATAAATACATTTTTCTTATTTAAAAACACATAACAAAAAAAAATTGGGGTGTTTTTTTGGGGGCTGTAACGGATGAATGGCATTTCAATTAATTTCAATGGGGAAAATTGATTTGCTATACGAGCTCTATCATGGAACGAATTAAACTTGTAAGTCAAAGTACCACTGTACTCAAACAAGTGTGATCTTTCCAGCGATATAGTATACACATATTTTCATATTGCCATATTATTTAAGATGTCACTAAAGTTTGACACTTAGCCAGAGACGTCCATGTCATGAATGGTCATATCGATAAATTGCATTGCAGAAGAAAACCTTTTTAAAAGACTAAGAAGTAGAGCATTTCCTCAAAAAGTGACCAGGGCCTTTATTTACCTCATCTGCAGAGGCTAGGCTTTATTAGAAGTAGGCTTATGTTAGAGGTAGGCTATTATATCTAATTCCCTCTGTTTAACAAGTATATTTGATCATATTTTAGTATGAATTTTAAATCAAATTCCGTCTTGGTGCCAGGCCATGCAAACACATGTGTAGTGATAAAATAGAGCTCGTTGCTACCCAAAAATTCGCACTTGTGGTGGTAGCTGACGGCGGAATAACAGTTTTCCAAGTTCGCCTTGAATGCACCACTTCCTGCTCGGAGCGCTGGAGAGTGAAAGTGATCAGAGCATTTGCTGCTAAGCAGCAGTAGGACATGGAGTCAATTAAATACATCTACAATAAAAACACAATGTTTTTATGTCCTTTGTTTGTGAGTGGAGCTCTGCGGTACTTTTGTATGTCATGATGAACAAATGATAACTAACTTGATGTCTTGATGAATGTACAAAGATGTCAGCTGAGCCATTGCCAAGACACAAGTGAACATAGTGGAATACAATACGTTTCTCCATTATGATTATTTGAGGAAGTTCACCGTGAAAACAATTAGCCCATGAGCCTTAATATGATGAAGTGTATTAACATATGAAACGATTTGTGATGCCATTATTTCTACATTTGAGAAAGCCTGAGGACTCCTTTTTTCACCTCAGGGCTTCCATATACAGTGAGTAGTGTTTAGATAAGAACAGATAAATTAACTACATTTAAGAGTGAGTCGATTCATTTTCTGCACAATTTTGACCTTGAATTGTACCGTGCTGTATTGTGTCCTATGTATTTTGTTCAAATGTTGCTCTCTCTCTCTCTCTCTCTCTCTCTCTCTCTCTCTCTCTCTCTCTCTCTCTCTGTGTGTGTGTGTGTGTGTGTGTGTCTCTCATCTTCATGCATAGACTGCAGAGGCATTAAAATTGAATGAGCCTCACAATGGACTTCAAAGGGAAACTGTGGCACAATCCGTGATGAATCCCAATCCCAGTATTACAGCGCTTCGAGGCGGGGGAGAACAACCGTGCACTTTCCCTGGCCCGTCTGATAGGTTGGTCGGTCGGTCGGGTTGCTCGGTTGCTCGGCAGTTGTGTGATTGTGCTGCTTGGTGGTGATGGAAACTGCGTAGCTTCCTCATTTTTTAAATTGTCTCTGCATCTGCGTGACTTGGCAGCCTCCAGAAGGCTGATGCCGAGGACGCCAGATCACAGCACGTTTGAAGATGATGGCAGCAGCCGAGCTGTGCGATAGCGCTTGCCGTTGGAGATGGAATTTGAAAATCAGATCAGAGATGCACTTGTTCTTGTTTGGAAGCACGACTCTTCTTCTGAGTCTGACTTTATGACATTATGTCAGGATGTAAATAATGTAGTTGTTATCAATGGTTATTAGTATTACACCAAATAAATTTGATTATATGGCGATGAAAACACTGAAGAGATTGAACAACCAAATCAGCAGAGAAGAGGGAATGATGTCCTACGTCAAAGTAGCAGCAGTTTATATTAAAAGTAGCTTAAATATTTTTCAATTTACCGCCTAACTGCAACTAAGTGATGTCAAATTTGGCATTTCTTCGAGTGACATCATTAGAGTGGCATAATGCTCCTTGTGGCTCTTTATTTCAATCAACTTGCAACAGAGTGCTCTCTGCATCAAAGTTTCTCCCTAAGCATGGCCTATGTGTACATATCTGTCTAAAATATATTAATACAAATGTGAATATTAAGCAAACCTGTCATGTTAGGGATGAACAATACCACTTTTTCTCTCCTAAACATGAAGAAAAGGCTGTTCAAATGACTTAAGATGGATAAGGGTGACAATCTTGAGGGTTAGCTTGGTTTCATGAGAACGCAACCAACGGCATACAATAGTTTTCTACATTAAACACCCCTAATATGCTTCTTTGTTTGAAAACAATACGGTTGGTATGGCCACTGGTATTTTGTATTTGTATTTGGTTTCTGTACCAGTACAGTTGTACAGTGCATCTCAAGTCTCGTGGCCTTCCCAACATTTTTCTCTTGACTGCATGCACTTGTCAGACTGGAGAACATTTGCACTTCCAGAGACTGGGGAGCACTACCCATCTGCCCGTCACAGGGAGGCCAGAAAGCTGCTCCTCTGCTGCTCAAACTGACAGACAAGGCTAACAGGACAATGATGGATGACTTCACCGTTCCCCATTCACACACACACACACACACACACACACACACACACACACACACACACACACACACACAACGCAAACATATTTTAACAGACAGACACAGACACACACATAGCCTTGCCATTGTCGATAATCTTCCCCCTAACTGTACGCTGAACACACACACACACACACACACACAAACACACATACACATACAGGCATAAACACAGACAAATCCTTCTGCTCAGCATGGGATAATGATACTGTGAATACCCTTAATATGCTGTGGACCATCCCCTATGTGCTTGCAGGAGACAGCAAATGCGTATTTGATGCCAGTATATTGAGCCATTAAATCATTAAGATCCTTACCGTTTTACATATCTCTTGACAATTGGAACAGCCAAAGAAATGTGGAGTTAGTTGTGATGGTTATGCGTCATATCTGGCAATTAAGAGTGTACATGATGCTGTAGATTAGGTCCAAAAAAAGTGTAAATCGGGATTGGCAATTATATATTTTGTTTGGATGCTTACTTTTACAGCTGAACTGCATGCATCTCCATAATGGATACACTTTAAATGGATAAGATGATGACTCTGGGTAAAGAGAATGCAAATAAATAGTGGGTAAATGTGTGTGTGTGTGTGTGTGTGTGTGTGTGTGTGTGTGTGTGTGTGTGTGTGTGTGTGTGCGTGCGTGCGTGCGTGCATGCATGCGTGCGGATTGGCGTATTTGTATTTAACAGTGGGCGTAGTTCTTTTGTCGTTCTGTAACTAAACGGATCACTCTGTAAAAAAAAGAAAACCGACGCCCACCTCCGATGTCGGGTCGGAGTTTGTTGTCATAGCCGTCCAGCAGGCTGTTGAGGATGTGCGTGACGTCACTCTCGTACACTTTGGGCGTCAGCACCCACGTCTTATTCGACGCCTCGTCGTCGTCATCGGTCTGGAGCGAGCTGTCGGAAACATGCAGAGAATGCTTATGATTAGAACAAATGACTCCAGAGGTGGGGACCGGAGAATAACTTCTAGTCTGTGTTGTTTATTCATAAATAAATGGAGTTGCAAATATATGACTCACTTAACGCTGCACAGAATAAAATACTGAAATCCAGTGATTTATGACTCTTTGCAAATATATTACTTTGGGAAGATTAAAATGGGACTCAACCAAGCCAACAGTATTTCATGTCGGAAAAAGGAAAAATTCCTAATGAATCCCCCCCCCTTTTTTTTTTTCTGTAAACATAAACAACACAGCAACCACTAAGCATTCTGTGAGCAATCAGTAACACCCTCAGTTCTTCTGAGTATTTCATCTGCTCTGCATCCGCCCATTGCGCAGAATTCAAGGTCAACCTCTGTTCAGCTTTTTTACACCACAACATTTGAACATTTTAGAATGGGACATTTTACATCACATTTATTCAGTGTGCTACTGCATACAGATGAAAATAAAAAACAAAAACACAGGCGTTGACAAGAAGCAGATCTGTTTTCATTCGTTTGGAAAGCACGCAGTAATGCACAGTTTGGATGTTCTGGGCCATGTTGTCACATGCCACACTTTGTGTGATTTGCCACACTTGTGGAGATCACATCATAACCCCCCAAAAACAAGAAAGAGAATGACGCTCAACAGAGTTATCTACCATGACACAGTTATTGTATAGACACTAAAGCTAATAGGAGCAGTTTAAGTTTTGACGTGCTGCCGAGGTTACTGCACAAATTAAATGTTTCAATTTTTCCCACGTTTGCCTTGTTTTTTCCACCACCGCAGAATATATTGCTTCTGTTCTGTATCAATGCAAATATAAATAAAGTATATGTATGCAAATTGTGCAGAAATAATGACAAAAAGACTCAACTCACAACATCAAGCCTACAATGAAAATAATGAACGATCTATGATATGGATTTAGCGGGTTGGGTCAGGGTTGAATCGTCCGTTATTCTGTGAATTGTATTTTAAAGGCCTTGTGCATCCGTGGGTGGTGAAGAGTACCGAGCAACATTCCTTCCTTTCTCCGGATCTCAGTAAATTTCTCAGAATGGAACGCATAATGACGTCCCGGGAGCCTCCCCTCACCTCCCAACCCCCATAGCAGAGCAGTAAATGTTTTTTTGTTTTTTTTCCACTTCTCTCTACTCTGCTCCTTCACTCAGAATAGGAAGAATGATTATTCCGTTATTTGAGAAACACACAACCTGCTCTCAAAGATCATTTTTCCTTATCGTGATGTCCGAAAAGCATGGTGCATGATGTGTACAACGAATTGAATACGTAAATAAAAGATACATTAAGAAAGTTCTCTATTTTCTTTAATATACATGAAATTATATTTGTAGATTGTCAAAGATTATAAATTCTTTAACATTACTATTGTACTTGCCTTGATGTTCGCGATCATCACAATCATCATCTGCAAATTCAACGTGGTTGACACCAAACGAGCCCTTCATCTGTTTATTTTGTTAAAAGCCAACTTAAATAGTTAATGATGTCACATAGCAGTAGGTCAATGCCTACGTCATAGCAAAAACGACAGTTAACTTAGAGTGATTTGCAGGTGATTCTGCGGTTGCCTGGCAACACCAAGAGAAGAAGGCTCAACGTGCCGCTCTGCTTTGTAGTCTGCACAAGAAGGGAAGAGCGGTGAGGAACACAAACTGTGTGATCTGGGCCTTTCTGCGTGCGTGCATGCGTGCGTGCCTGCGTGCGTGCGCCTACGTGAGTCTGGATTTATGTGTTTTTCTCAACCTGGATAGCTGTGTGAGTTTTTAAGGGAGAGAGAATTTGACATGATGACAAGGAGAGAGATAAAGATAGATAGAGAGACAGAGAGGGAGTGAGAGAGAGAGGGAGAGGGAGAGAGAGGGAGCGAGCAAAAGAGAGAGAGGGAGAGAGAGAAAGAGAGAGGGAGAGAGCGAGCGAGAGAGAGAGAGAGAGGAGAGAGAGAGAGAAATACGATGAGGTGGCCAGAGATGGTTTTGGGGGGCGGGGGGGGGTGATTTGGAAGGATTTCAGTTATTTCATTTTTATTTTTTTTGAACCCAGCCCTGGATCACTTGTTTGACTCCCAGCTGCCGTGCAACAAGAGCAGAGAGAGGTGGACGAGGGAACAAAACAGGAACCTTGAACCAGTTGTGGGCTTTCAGCGCCACTCTGCAGCAGCGAGAGCATAATAGGTGACCGCCGAGCCCTTCAATGAAATATACATAGCGAATTGAGCATGCGAAGATGCCACGGTGAAGACATGGAGAGGGAGGCACTAATAGCTCGGCCGCGCTCTCAGGCTGCAGCAGGAACCTCCATGCTTTGACCAGCGGTCTCCCCCAGACTACATTAAGTGGCATTAAGTGCCATCCACCCCCCCCCCCCCCCCAACCCTACCCTACCCACCTTATGAAACCAGCGCCTAGCACATTAAATCTTCATCACGTCGTACCGATGAAACCTTTTAGATCTGCCTTCCTGGGTTTTGTAAAGAAAAAGTAGAAAATGAAACATGAAAACTAAAACAGAGGAAAATATAACCTTTTCTCAAATGTTGAACAGGATGTGTTAGAGTGACAAGACAGACAGACAGACAGACAGACAGACAGACAGACAGATACTGTAGATAGATGGATGGATGGATGGATGTATGGATGGATATATGGATGTATGGATGGATGGATGGATGGATGGATGGATGGATGGATGGATATATGGATGTATGGATGGATGGATGGATATATGGATGTATGGATGGATGGATGGATGGATGGATGGATGGATAGATAGATAGATAGATAGATAGACAGACAGACAGACAGACAGACAGACAGACAGACGGACAGACGGACAGACGGATAGACGGATAGATAGATAAGATAGGCAGGCAGGCATACAGACAGAGAGAGAGACAGACAGACAGACAGACGGACAGATACTGTAGACAGGCAGATACTGTAGATAGATGGATGGATGTATGTATGGATGGATATATGGATGTATGGGTGGATGGATGGATGGGTGGATGGATAGACAGATAGATAGATAGACAGACAGACAGACAGACAGACAGACAGACAGACAGACAGACAGACAGACAGACAGACAGACAGAAAGACAGACAGACAGACAGACAGACAGACAGACAGACAGACAGATAGATAGATAGATAGATAGATAGATAGATAGATAGATAGATAGATAGATAGATAGATAGATAGATAGATAGATAGATAGATAAGATAGATAGATAGATAGATAGATAGATAGACGGTCAGACAGAGGGACGGAGGGACGGAAAGAGGCAGTGTGAGACCCTGACCAGGTTTCAGTGTGCGGCTCGTTCAGACTCACTCTCTGTTTATGGAAATGAAGAAATGCTCCAGAGGAAGAAACATCAAAGTGAGCAGGCATGTGCTCTCCACTGCAGACAGATCTGAGCTTTCACTGCTAATTTGGTACCTGGAGGTCTACAGTACAGTGTGTGTGTGTGTGTGTGTGTGTGTGTGTGTGTGTGTGTGTGTGTGTGTGTGTGTGTGTGTGTGTGTGTGTGTGTGTGTGTGTGTGTGTGTGTGTATGTGTGGTAGATACACTGTGTGTTAGCTTGTATTCAAATGCGCAGATGTTTCCGTAGTATGCATGCATGTGTGTGGGTTGCTGTAAATGCACATGCATGCAGTGCATGCATGTGCATTTATGTGCATCAGTATTGTGTGTCTAGGCGTGCGTGTGTGTGCCTATATGCGCCTACTTGTTTCTAACTCATATCTTTCAAGGTAATCCATGTAAATGTAATGAAATAGAATCAGAAGTTAAATTATGTATGGTTAATTACTCTATTTTAGTGATTTTAGTGATATTTTAATATTTTAGTGATAAACCGAGAACATTTATTTTGTTTATTCATTTTTACAGGTCACCACTCAGTTAAATAACTTAACGTAGGTTGGTATTGATGGCATATTGATGGCATTTACTAAATGAGCATGTTAGGTGAATGTGAGTGTCAGTATATGTCAGTAATTTTGCAGAGCAGATGAATGATCATCATTGTTACTCAGTCACACAGGAGAGCTGTGGATAATAGTATTACAATTATAAGTTATAATTGAGTAATATCTGATTCTATCATCATTGATGAAATTACCTATCAGCACTGGTATATTATTTTACCATATTCCACTGGTATATTATTTTACCATATTCCACTGGTATATTATTTTACCATATTCCACTGGTATATTATTTTACCATATTCCACTGGTATATTATTTTACCGTATACCACTGGAATATTGTTTTACCGGTTTATTATCAGCACTGCTATATTATTTGGTTATTTCCAGTTAATAAAATTATTCTTAATCGGTTCATTTTTCCCGTATACTGTACATTTACAGTATAAATACATTTCAACTGTACTGCTATTACAGGATAACACATTTAATTAAATTTACATGATTACCAAAATGTTAATATACAGTATCGTACAAGAAATCAACGATTCATACCCAATATCATTTTACTTTTGATCAAGCAATTTAAACATGATTTTCTTGCAAATGCTATTGCACCCTACAGCAGAGAAGTGTGATGCTGCCTGTGCTGTGCCATGCATCCATAAATACGGGAGAGGGCAATTCAAAGCAGTATCAGTGATGGAAACCAATGTTTATCTACCATCAGCCCCCCATCAGGTTCCCCTGAGCCATCATCTCTGCATGTTTTTAATTGTGCCTAATGAAGGAACAGAACCTAATGAACCCGCTGCTTATTGAAATATGAAACAGGCTTTGTGCCTACAGTAAATGGCAACCTGACAACAACACACATCTCCAAGCATCGTGCCACACAACTTCTTGCACCAAAATGTGCACTGCTTGAAATCATGACTCCATTGAAATAACAAACAATTTGCTAATGAATGCTTACTGTTTTAAATGTATTTCATTAATTTGATTATTTTATTCTACTTTGTAAATGCATTTTTCTTTGCTTGCTCTTCTTTTATTATCACTATCTGACGGCCTTCTTTTAATGTAAAGCACTTTGAGTTACATGTTGTGTATGAAATGTACTATACAAATAAAGTTTATTATTATCATTATTATTATTATTATTATTATTATTGTTGTTCAAGAAGCTTCTAAATTGAGCTTTTGTTGTTAACCTCAATCTGGAATACATTTGGGTTAAAAATATATATAGTTTGCATTTCTGTTTTTTTTGTCATTAGTCCTGATACAGTGGTCAGGTTGTTGTTTTCCTTCAGAATCGAGGTGTGATTTAAGGTAGCCTGAAGACACACGGGTTAGTAGTGACAGATCACCGGAACTCTGGTGGCCGTGACAAAGCTCTATTTAACTGACCTCTGGCGGTGGATGCTGGTCTATTTACAGACTGTGCCCTGTCTATTCTAAACAGGATGACATGAATTAGAGACATTAGGCCGAGCTGACATGCAATACAGTCTTTCTTCAGCCAATAAGTGAGATAAGGCAAATTAAGCTCATTTGGAAAGGCGCATGAGAGTTGTCTCAAGTGAAGTTTGAAGTCCACAAGGGTTTGTGCAGATGGGAAAACTGCAGTTAGTGGTGACATGCCCAAGACACGGTCGATTTAGGAGGACAGCCCAAATCTAATTCACTACTAAAATTCTGTGATTAGTTATAATCCCTTCCCATATGATGAGGCTGGGTGATCATTGGAGGTGAGGGTTGGAAATGAAAGGTTGAGGGGAGGAGTTTTGAACTTTAAATTTGCACATTATCCTCTGTTCACTCGCCAGTAACTGTGCCCTTTAAAAAGAAACTTGCACACTCTTTTGGATTAAGGAAAGCCTGTAGACCTAAATATATCTCTCAGGATAAAAACAGGGCTATTACCTGCAGAGCAAAGTCAGGGAGTGTGGCATTAGTGAGAGACTTAGCAAGGACTGTATTAGCTCTGTCGTGCAAAAGAATCAACACCAACTTTGTATGTATGGCATAGAAATAACACACACCAATATCCATGGCTTTATATATTAGGAATATTGTATTACCCTCTAGGAATTGCTCTGCTGCCGCTAATCTATATATCTATTAGATTAGATACAAAAATTTTGACTTTGTTATCAATACCAGCTTTGGGACCTTGATGTCGATACCAAATCCGTACCACGGTAAATCAACATGAACTCAACATATATTTTCAAAAATAAACATAAAATAACTAAGAACATATAACTGGGTGTCTCTTGAACATCAAATCAAATCACTTTTTAAACCATTGAAATAACTTTTCTGAACAACATTTCTGATATATCTGTTATCACACCTGTCGTGATTTTAAAGTCATTGAAGAGATCAGGGTGGTTGTCGGACAGGTGCCTCCGAAGGTTGGAAGTGTTGCCTCCCTTGTGCGAGACAAACTTTCCAGCACCTTTTTGAAAAATAGCGGCGCAATATATTCGGGTTCACCATTTTCATTGGCCTGGCTTCAAAGCACTTACATATTTCGCGGCGAGCGCCCTGCTTTTCAACAAGTTGTGGACCGTAAGTACAGATCATATACATCTACATATACAGTATAATGTATATATACAGTATATATATATATATATATATATGCACACACATATGCTCACAAGCCACTAAACATCTATCTATCCATCCATCCATCCATCCATCCATCCATCCATCCATCCATCTACTGTATCGCTCTTATTTACTATTCTGTAGATGTAATGCATCTACATACGTTTATTAAATCCAATTTGACCAATTATGACAGATTACACTCATCAAGTATCTTCATTTGTAAAGCTGCACCTGTATTATTCAGTCATTCAACCTATCAATCTATACGTGTTTAACATTCCAACCTAATGGTGTAGAAATGTTCATTGTAATCTTGATAAAGACAGACTGGGTCTACTGTTAATTTGCTTGTAAAAATATATATGGTTAATGTTCGCACAATGATGACATGTAAAAGTCATTAAAACCATTAGATAGATGTCAAGATACGGACCATGAGATTGTGATATACGTGCTTCAAGCGTCGTCTCAAAGCTTTGCATTCCGGGATGAGGTTCCCCCATTTTACTGAATGGTACATTCCTGGTTACATTGATCTACATAAATACATACAATTCATACATTCAACATTATATATGAATAGTGCTGGAAAAAAAATGTGAATGCTGAGGCCCTGAATGAACATAGGTTCTTGGTACCAGCAGATCTATATTTAGCTGTCTGCACTGAACCAAATGCGTTGCCTGCATTTCACCGAGATGTAACCAAACTCTAAGTTCTGGTCATCACACGGCCAGCTGGAGTTGGCCAGCTAATCCTTAAATTGATTGTTGTTGTTAAAACGTACCAAAACAACTGTCTGTCCTGTCTGTGTGGCGCTTGCATGATCAGCTTAATTATAAAGCCTTAAACATCCTACTGGAACAGTGCATGTGTTGGACTCAAACACTAATAAGTAAGACCGAGTCCTTGAGTCCCCGAATAACTAAAGAGTATTTTTCTGAAATCCAAATAACTGAAAAGATGAACAGGTGTTCCAGTGACAGTCATCGATGGAAAACAATCAGCACAGGCCAATCAATTACAGTGTGACATAAATGTAAGATAATGAAAATGCATGATCTCTAACATCTCTGTCATTACTAATGACTCCACTCGTCGACAATATCATCAGACATTCATTATTGGTATCCAACAGCTCATTAACTAAAAGTTTGTTGACAGCTGCTGTTACAAAAAGTTATAATGTAATATTTTACGAGCAAGCACAGGCTGGTGCATTGTGTGGACTAACCAGAATACGAAAACTATACCATCATTCAGTGTCATTAAATACATGGGCTAATATGGCAGCTTTGCACAGGTTTTAAAACAAGACAAGGATCTTTTTGGCAATACTCGGACAAACCCATTTCACTTATCACATTGACAAATTTGGATTTAGCACATTCACTAGTTTCCTCATTCACTAATAATCAAAATATGTCACACAGGCAGACACACCAGGGCATAAAATAGACCACAGTACTAAATGACACAAGGTTGAAGGGTGGGTGAACACTCATAATTACAAATAGGAAAGCACAAGGTGTAGATTGCAATCTATTCCAAACAAGGAGGCTGGTGGCTGGATTCATCACGGTGGTGCTTGAGTGCAGACTGATTTGTTAGCCACCATTTTTTCAGCCTCCGGCAGCACAAGACGCAGGCCAATTGATTGCCAAAACCATCGCTTCCCCCCAACCAATCCTATCATTCTGAACCCTATCCTACACCAAATCACGTTACATTTTGCCAATTTCTTATGCCCGCAGTAATTCATTTGTTTTTTATTGTACCAAAATCAAAGCCCATATGTGTCACCTTCGTCCTAACTGTGCATGCACAGTTCCATTTCTCAATGTGATTGTCTGCCATTTTGATTAATTTTTTACCCCCTTTCCCCTTTTCCACTAGTATGAGATGTTATTTCCCTGGATAAAAGCTGAAGTGCAACCTGCTGTTTGTATATATTTATTTCAGATAGAGGGAAACAAACAACTTGCATTAGGAATGTGCTTTTGACTCTCAGGGTGCCCATGATCCTTGCAGGCAGCTCCTAGCATCCAGTGTGTGGCCTTAGCCTCCATGTAGCCAGACACCAAAACGCAGAATACAGCACCGACGACGAACACATGCAAAGCCTCTCTTTGCATCATTCATTTAGCAAAACACTGAAGATGAATCATCTTGGATGATCCCTTCCACGCTCATACAGCCTCCACACAGAGGTCAGCTTGTTGTTTCCATTAAATCAAATCCAAATGCAATCCACGTTGTGTTGTATTGTATTGCACTGTTTATTTTATGTACAACTAAACAACGAATTTGGTTTGAAATATAAACATGTAATCTAATGCACGGTGCAACACTGGAGAGAAAAAAAACCCTCCTCATCCTAGCTACCTCAGATCCCACTGAAAAACAGGGTTAGAAATAACCATCAGCTGACATATTGTATGGTTGGGGAAAAACATATTTTTCTTATATTATGTACACATGATAAATATATATATATTTTTTTTCCAAGCACAACATACCCTCTGGTTTGGATCGCCTTACCTTGCAGGGAGATTCACGAGTAGGAACACCCAGAACAGTAGCTTCAGAGGAAGGCAAGGCTTCGCCATTGTTGCCGAGCATTTGGAGGCTGAATGAGACGGAGCCATCGTGACCGTCTTCTCTCTTGTCGTGTCCGCGTCCGCGTCCGTGTGTTTACTGTGGATTCTCCCCGCGACACATCACGGGTCTGCTGCAAAACCACAGTCGGATCGAGGCTATGTATCACCCTTTTTCCTCTCGATAACCACCCGTGTGAATGAAACCATACACGAGCAATAACCCCCTTAAAGAGAAAAACCCTTAGAAAATAAAAAATTAAAAAAAAAAAAACCTCCGCAGCAAGGAGCTACCCTGACAGCCCGCAGCCCAGAAGGAGCGTCGGAGCCTGGGTGTGCATGCAGATTAACTCGGGTCAGAGGGAGCTGATGCACGGTGCGGCAGCGCGGATCAACACATGCGTGGTTTCACATACGGAAGCAAGAGCTGTGGAGAGGGAGAGGAAAAAAGAACATGTGCTTGGCACCTTTTTCCAACCGGAGAAGACGCATTTTAAACGCTCATCATCATGTTATGTGCGGATGTGTTTTATTCGGACATAAACATGTATATTCAAATCAGACACCTGAGAAAATAAATCAAGAAATGAAAATCACTCCAGTGGGCGACGAGACGGCGAGGAGCTCCCTGGCGTTTTTGTTTCTTTTTCCGATCTGTTTTATTTTATTTTATTTTTATTTTTTATTTTTTTTGTTATTTCTACCGAATTGCGTCACTCGGAGCAGCGACGTCAAACCCGCGCCGCGCTTTGAGCACCGCGGACAGCTCCGGGTTCAGGAGCCGTGGTGCTGCGTTCCATCCCGACCAAACTGGGAAAAAAGACACCGCCCCGCTTGCAACGTGCAAAGGAACGAAAGGGCCGTTTAAATCGGCATTCCAAGTCGGAATTTTCGGGGGGGGGGGGGGTTAGAAAGAACGCTCTGACTGGAGTCTGACCACAAGGCCTGACGTCACGGCAACATGGCGTCACACACCGTAAATGGTGTGGCGCGTCTAAATTTGATCTTTAACTACGTTATATATCTTGCCATAAATGGGTAGCATGGTCGTGCAAACTATTTCCATAGTTGGAAAGTTTTGATTTTAATGTTAGGGTTATTTATGCTCCAAATGAATATATATATATACTATTGAATATAACATATAAATATTATATTAAAGTGCCAAGTGGAAAAAATGCATGCATATGCATATAAACTGATTTACGTGGTCTGTTGTTGCTGCCGCATATGGGTGTATAATATGTAGATGGACAATTAAACATACGTACTGATGGATCATTTTAATGTGGACTGGATGGCTGGACTGAGGAGACAAAGACAGTGATTAGAAGATGAGTATTTTTTAAGTTCTGGTACAATGTTTTGAGAGGGAAAGAAAGAAAGAAAGAAAGAAAGAAAGAAAGAAAGAAAGAAAGGAAAGAAAGCGAGCAGGAGAGAGAGTGATTGAGAGAGGGGAGTGATTGGGGGAGACATAGAGAGAGCGAGAAAGGCAGGGGAGAGTGAGAAAAAAGCAATCTCTGGGGGCCGGCTGATAGTCTCTGTGGTGACCTCCACCGGCAGATGTCACAAAAGGTGTAAAAGCTGAACATTGCTTTGTGACACAAGTTTGACATTTCAGCAAAGATCATTATGCTCGGACATCTTGTGCACCCGCACGTAAGCCACAGCACCAACTAAGAGTAAATAATAAGAGTAAATAACATCACCTTAAATGGTTACATGGAAAGTCAAAAGAAATGGTGGTAAGCGTGATGACCCATGACCTTTGGCAAAAAATTGCATCACTTTACATCATTCCCCCTTGGAGATTGTACATCTTCACAAAAGAAAGAGAACAGGATAAAATACATCACAACAGAAAACAAACCAACAACCAATCTCAAAACACAAACAAGAAATTAAACATAAAACAAAAACAAGACTGAAAGAAACCTCAAACCAATCCAATAACAATAGGTACGTATATGTGAATGTATACTAAGAGTAAAGCGGGAACAAATGCAATAAAGTAAATGACTGTTACACAAGAATTAAGCGATATGCCAACAAATAACACGTTGTATATGGTTATCAGAAACACCTAGCCCTTTTAATGGAAAAAGATGACCAAATAACAAGGTGGGAAGTGGCAGGGCCAGAGGGGGATCGGACTGGAGGGATGTGGGGTCCGAGGGCCATCTGGCGGGATGTTGAGTTCTTCACCACCTCCGCATCTAACTCTGAGGAGCTCCATGCTTATAGTGGACTTGCCTTGCCAGGGACTCGGGACCGTAGCCAGATCTCCATTTCCAGCTTGGTCAGGGGTGAGGGCGTATCTGTGGAAGGGAAGCAAAGGGTAAGATTCAGGTTGCGCCAATTACGCCATTTGTTGCACTCCCACAGCCTTCATAATGAAACCTCAAGCCAACAGAGCCACACAAGACCCGATGATCAATAGGACAACTAGGACAATGCAAAGAATGATTAAGAATTGAGTGATGATGCCGCCCCATTGTCCTGCCAGGCCATAAAACCAATCCATATCCCACTGGCTGTGGCAAGCATTGTCCTTAAGTTTTTTACGCAGCATTTTAGGCTTATACAGGACAAAGGTAAGCTCTCCGTCCGGGTTGGTATTATTCGGGAATCAATCCAATCGACATTTTGTTTATTGTGCACCGGGGACAGATTATGGATGTGAACCCATTAGAAAGTTGTTTCTGGGCCTTGTATTCATCGGGGACCCCCCTTGGGACTCCTATCGTGTCAACATAGACACTAGGGGGACAGAAAAATGAGCGACCAAGCGCCTGCTAACATGACTGGGAGAGGCAGGAGCACTGGTAGTTCTAGGTCAGCTGCGGTGATAATGGACATTTTCTGTGCCACCGCTACACGGGCACATACTGTAGGCCTGACCAATTGGCGTGCAAGGTAGCACGCAGCTTACGGCCTCCGCACAGCCAGAATAGATCGGGAAGTTGCCTGGTCTGCTGTAGCAATACCTTGGGCATGAGATAGCCACCCACCACTATGAGAATGTCGTTGGGTGTTATCTGATACACTATGGAGCAGTTGCCCGGGAATTTCCCTATGGATTTTCCAGATTGGATGGACTGAAAACACTCATGTTGGCCTAGGAGGTTCAATTCGGATAAGTGACTTACAGATCATTATGTTCGGACATCTTGTGCACCCGCACCTAAGCCACAGCACCGACTTTGAGACTAAATAACATGACCCTATATGGTTACATGGAAAGTGAATAGAAATAGGGGTAAGCGTGATGACCCATCACCATAAGCACAAATTAGCATTGTTTTACATCAGTACATGTCTCGCTAAAAGACATGCACAGTATGTCTCTACTCACGTGGATCGTGTAGACAGGTGTAGAGGGGCTAATTGTTCTCACAGCCCATTTTTTGTAACAGAAATAAATGTGTTTGTCACTTAAATGCAGCCAAGGATTCTGATTCCAACATCTTAACAAGTGAAATGATTGCTTGATTGAATGAATTTAAATGATAATACAAACTAAAAAAAAATTAAAGATAGCACGAATGCAATCTAATCTTACCAATCGTAGTTTTTCAATTCACATATTGTCAAAGCAGGATCTACCCGATGCCTTTTGGAAGATTTTCTAGTTTGCATTTCAGTACCCTTACATAAATTTGCAAATTACTCCTGCACTGATCCACAGAAGATGATTTCAAGGACCCCTTGACAAAATAATATGAGAAAAAGAATACGTGTTCATAATCTTGAATACAAAATATAATTTAAAATATATCTCTCTCTCCGTGTCCCTTTCCCGCCCCCTGGCCCCTATTCCATAGCATAACTCTTTCTCTCTCTCTCTCTCTCTCACACACACACACACACACACACACACACCCACACACGCACGCGCACACACACACACACACACACATACACCACAGCAGCTTTGTCATTCAAACTCGCAATGACATCAAATATTCAATTAATTTCTTTAACCCTGCCTTTTTATTATATGTTATTCAATGTAAAGGATGATTTTGTTATGTTTATATTTCCATACATCTTCCTTATCAGTCCTCATTTACTTTAGCTTTTTCAAAATCCATTATTCCAATTCCACATTAAATGTATCCAAATGATAAGCAGAGTGATGAGACAACAATACCAATTGATATTTATCTGAAGGCGGGTGCATCCTCCTTGACTTGGTCGCAGTGTATATGCCAAAAAGTCTCTGACATTTCACTCTGGACATTTATCCCACAAGCATACAAATGCTTAATGCCACAATACTCTTTTAGCGAAGGATACATACACGGTGCACTCTGTTTACTAATGTCTTTGTGGCTTTATAAAGTTATTGACCTCGTAAGTTATCAACTCAAGGCTTTACAACCTAATTGGAGCATCATACAGCATCTGCTCATTTTAACAATTGTATGTCTGAGAAAATGAAAATTGATTTCCTGAGTGTAGAATGCACAGGAGATGAATTGTGTCTGATTTTTGAACACTATATCACATGCTTATTTGTGGCAAGTGAAGCTCAGAGGGGTAAAATCATTCAAAGAAAGTTAGGAGGTGCTCAATCCAGAATGCCTATCTCCTTATGAAGCAGACTAAATAATCATATCAAATGAAGTAATAACAGATGGCTGTATTTACTATGTTTATGGCAATATTTACCGTAAAAATTAGGAACTATGTCTACAGGAAATACATATATATATATATATATGTGTGTGCCAGGACCTCTCCTCTTTGCCATATACACCACCTCACCGGGCCCGATCGTCCGCTCGCATGGTTTTTCATATCAGTGCTATGCGGATGATACTCAACTCTATCTGTCTTTCCTGCCTGATGACCCCCACTGTCTCTACGCGGATCTCGGATTGCCTCGCTGACATATCCACGTGGATGAAGGATAACCATCTTCAACTAAACCTGGCGAAGACGGAACTGTTGGTCTTCCCGGCCAAACAAGGTATTTATCACTACATTGATATCAAAATTGACTCTTTATCTCTTGCTCCTACCAAGGCTGCAAGGAATATAGGTGTCATTATCGATGACCAACTGACATTCTCGGACCATGTTGCCGCCATCTCTCGGTCGTGCCGCTTCGCACTATTCAACATCCGAAAAGTCAGGCCGTACCTGACCCAATATGCCACTCAACTGCTGGTACAAACCTTGGTGATTTCCCACCTCGACTACTGCAACCCTTTCTTAACAGGCTTGCCGGCCTGAGCGGTGAAGCCACTGCAGATGATACAGAATGCGGCGGTGCGACTGGTGTTCAACCAGCCAAAGAGGGCACACGTTACTCCGCTGCTTATCGAGCTCCACTGGTTACCTGCAGCCGCTCGCATCAAGTTCAAGTCTCTGATGCTTGTCTACAGAGTGATTGTTGGGAATGCTCCCTCTTACTTAAATGCTCTTGTAAGAGCACATGTTACACCCCCCCACCCCGGATGCTGCGTTTGTCAAATGAATGTCGCCTGGCTCTGCCGGCTGCACAACCACGGCAATCCAGGCTATTCTCATTTGTAGTTCCACTTCGGTGGAATGAGCTGCCAAAAACCACCAGAGCAGGGGCCTCCCTCTCTGTCTTTAAGAAGCACTTGAAGACCCAGCTCTTCAGAGAGCACCTCCTCTCCTAACCTACAATTACTTAGCACTACTTAGCAGTATTTATTGTTACACTAATGTTTCTGTTGCAATGTAGCTTGAATTTTATTCTCCCTTGTAAGTCGCTTTGGATAAAAGCGTCTGCTAAATGACTAAATGTAATGTAAATGTGATGTAATGTAAATGTAATGTAATATATATATATATATATATGGATTATGCAGCCTCATTGCATGTGCCTCAAAAATTATTTCACGTTGAACTTATGATGTAAATTTTAGCCATCCTTTGCCTCTCTTTCCTTCTCATTTTTAACCTTTTAAGCTACGCTTGTGCAAAATTCCCCCTGTGTGTCTTTCTTTCTTGCCCGTAGCCCTAGCTGCTTGTCAGTCAGAGATTGCAGTTCCAGTAGAGAGTGGTTAAATGGAAGGGTTCGAATGTGGGGGCCCGAAAACCTGTTGGAAAGATAGCATTTGTCAGTTTCTCCACACGGGCTGTTTTCGACAGGTCAGCAGTCAATGGATACGTCCAGCTAGTCCTATGATTACTGCTGACCAGCAACAGCACACAGGGCCCATCATACTCTTGGGAACAGATATATCTCACTGCTTCTGGCAACCATGTGATTAGTGCTGTCGAGCCAACCCAGACCAGAACTCAAGGCCACTCCCTCAGTGGACTCCACAGCCTCCTTCAAGAGAAGTCGCTCATGTCAATATGAGAGCAATGTTAATGCGAGCTGCTCGGGGATTGCATACCGGTTTTGCAAAACAGTTGCGCAGGACGGTATTGCAGGTGAAGGACTCGCCAATCCCAGTTTGCTGTCCACTGGGCCTATTTTGAATCAGGACGGTGTCCCAAATCCATCACTGGTATCGGTTCCTCTCATAAGTGTGCATTTGTACATTTAGCCAGTCTATGATGTATCTCTCTATCCATGATATGGATTAATAGATAGATAAATAGATGGATGGATGGATGGATGGATGGATGGATGGATGGATGGATGGATGGATGGATAGAGGGATAGAGGGATGCCTCCATCTCAATAAAGTCTGGTTATCCAGCTACGCAAGATTAGGAAATAAATACTGTGACGTTGACAGTGGGTGTGAGTGGGTGTGCTTAGTGGCCTGTGAGCATGTGTGTGTGTATATGTATATATATTACATTACATTACATTTAGCAGATATATATATATATATATATATATATACATATACATTATACTTTATATGTAGTGTTTTACTATTAGAATGAAATGAAAGCTCCCCCAAACATCTCAAATGAAGGAAGTAAACAAAGTTTTGTTTCCTTTGATGTAGTTTACATATTTCATATTATTTATCATCAGTTGTGTCGAATTAGGTTCAATGGCAGGTTCATCTAGCCAGAAAACACCATGATTTGTTGCTCATACAATAGCCTCAGGCTAATAGGTTGACAATTCTAATTGGTTATAACAAAACACACGATACATAATTAAAACTCAATTTGCTCCTAAGCACGTAGGGAATTTGTCAACATAATTGAACACATTGGAAACACTCCTGGGAACATCAGGGGTGACACGTGAATGCTTCTTGAGTGACAAATGTCATACTGTTGCACCCTGTTCAAATAAGCTTTCATCTGCCGTGTCATCAATTTTGTGGACAGACAAAGCTGAGCTAAAGCTAGTATTCCCATTGTGTTTGGGGGAGATATGGCTCTCTGTAACGACACCATTAAGAGCACAGATGTCCACTTACACTGTCATTCTGCTTTTCTGCTTTGTTTAGCATTCGACAGTGTACAGTCAGAAGTGCGTAGTCATGACGTAGCCATGTATCCCCCAGAGGTAGAATGACACTCATTGGGCAATCACAGTGCTGATAGTTTGATGCTCCCAGAAAAAAGTGTGGAGGTGTCCTCAAGCAAGTTAGCCATCTAATCCCCGATGAGCTGTTTGCTGCCTTGCATGGCGGCCTTCGCCATCGCTGTGTGAGTGAGAGGCTTTAATTAGTCAGGTCTTTGAGTGCCTGTGGTGATTAGATTAGCAAGTACATAAATGCAGTGTTTACCTTTTAATCTTTCAATTGATCTATCGGTAGGTATATCCACACAAGGTAACAGGTTCGTAGGGATTTTCTCACATGAGAGGTTGGAGGATACTGGGAGCATGAAAGCAGGGCTAGCTTGAGACCCAAACTTCTTTATATTAGGAACGAATAAATGAGCAAACTTTCTACCCTTCCAGGCTTTTTGTGGACACGAACACAAGAAAGCACTCTCTGTGGTCAGTCATATCTAAAATGCTTTAGCGAGTAAATGTGCAAAAAGCCAGTAGACGGGATAGCACCTTACTATAAATAGTCCTCAAGTCATCTGACTGTAGCCTTCATCAATAATTACCCTGTCAACTTAGCTGTTTTTGACACCTTTAACATCTTCTTGTTGGGATTTGTTTGGTATTATTTTTGTATGCTGGAGTTCAATGTGACTAATCATTCTCCAGATTGGTCTTCCAGAGTCAACAACTTTGAAAAACTTGCTATTGACCTCTTGGGATAAGCTTTAAGAAATGTGTGCCTATGCTAATTATCATTTATATCATTTCATGAACAAGATCTGTATGATTTGAATGGATGTTCCAAAAACTGGACTTGAGAATACAACAAACTAAAGAGGAAATCTATAAGAACCTCATGCTTCTTTAATTTTTTTTTCACTTGAACATATTTCGGTTTAAATGCTCCTTTCACGAGCTGGTTGCCATTTTATTCACATCGCAAATGTGTTGTATGTACTGTACGCTGCTGGAGCTTCCAAAACACGCACACCAAACTGTATTGCGGCTATAACACACTTTACCTAAATCGTCGTATGATGTATGATGAAGCATTTTTTTCTAATTGTGTGAAGGAAAACAACTGCACCAGGATCATCCAATATTTGAGAGTTTCCGAGACGCCTGCCAGCCATGACATAATGTGTCTCTTTCTGGTTTCATTGCTCGCTCTCTCACATGCTATTCGCTCTGCTTACCGTTAAGCAGGTATAATCCTTTCTCCCCCAGGTAGATCACATGGAGTTTCTCCATTCAGCACTCATATTGTTTCTCAGGATTGTATGTCCTTTATGGAATGGTGCTTTTCCAAATCCGAGCCACAATTGGGTAAAAAAAAAAAATCACAAATTCAGATATTACAAATTGCTGTTTTGGAACAATCCCATGGTTTAAAATCATTACTGGTTACATTTGAATCATAGTGAAGCAGCAGAGGGAGAGGCTTACTGGAATATGCCAGGCGTGTTCAGGAACTTTTCCCGTTGAACCCAATGGAGTTAGTCTGCTTTTTCTAAAGCCCCTCTCTGGGGGGGGGAAAACAAACTTCAATACAAACGATTGAATGCTACCACACACAAAATCACCCATCCCAACACACCCCCACGCAAACACAAACACAGACACCCACATAAACAGAAATGAACAAAGGCTATGAATGCCAAGAGCCGCTTTGGGATGTACTTTCAGCATGATCAACTTTTCCATCAAAGCAAATCTCCCTATCATTCCAGAACAGTTGCAATCAAGATTAGCCCATCCCTTGCCGACTGCTAATGCCTTACCATCCCCAAACACCACTGGCTTCCATGTCCCCTCCAAAAAAACACACTTTTAAAACTCATCAGCAATACAAATAAGAAGCAATGATAAGACTTAAAACAGCTTACCTCAAATGGATAACTTTTGTTTGCTTTAGAATTAGTCAGCCGAACAGATTCATCAGTGATTCTGAGCAGTTTCACACTCAAATGTATCGAGTTGGTTAAATAAGTCTGCAGGCCATGCAACCTTGAACTCTAACAGTGTCACTCTATGCACCGAATTTAAGTTCTGATGTTGAGACAATAGTAGAGCCTTTTATTGTTTTCCTAGATTTTTAAGGATTGCTACCAAAAGAAAATCGGCATGAGAATGTTTTGTTAATCTCACTCATTTGGTAACTGAATTATTTTCCACTACTTGACAAACAGTGCTGATAGAGCGTAATGGTGCATAATAATGTTTGTGCCAAATTATCTGGTGTATTCTGACAACAGAAATCCAATTCTCAGGTTAAAAGAAATAATAATAATCATCACAAATAACGTCCCTATTTTTGAACCGACATTCACTGTGTGACATGGTTAGAGTCAGATTGATTAATTTAGTTTGTATACAGAATACAGTATATACACCGATCAGCCACAACAATAAAACCACTGACAGGTGAAGCCAATAACAATACTCATCTCCTTCCATTGGCACCTGTCAAGGGGTGGGATATATTAGACAGAAAGTGAACAGTCAGTTTTTGAAGTTGATGTGTTGGAAGTGGGAAAAATCTGAGCAACTATGACAAGGACCAAATAGTGATGACGAGACAACTGGGTCAGAGCATCTCCAAAATGTCATGTCTTGTGGAGTGTTCCTGGAATGCAGTGGTTAGTACCGACCAAAAGTGGTCCAAGGAAGGACAACTGGTGACAGCAACAGGATCATGGCCACCCATGGGCTCATTGATACGTGTGGGGCGTAAAGGCTAACCGCCTGGTTCGATCCCACAGAAGAGCTACTGTAGCACAAATTGCTGATAAAGTTAATGCTGCTATGATTGAAAAGTGTCAGAACACACAGTGCATCACAGCTTGCTGTGTATGGCGGCAGACCGGTCAGAGTGCCCATGCTGACCCCTGTCCACCACCAAATGTGCCTACAATGGGCACGTGAGCGGAAGAAGGTGGCCTGGTCTGGTGAATCATGTTTTCTTCTACATCATGTGGAGCCGGGTTTAAGGTCTGATCCGATCAAGCATCTGTGGGATGTGCTGGAACAACAACTTCGATCCATGGGGCCCCACCTCGCAACTTACAGGACTTAAAGAATCTGCTGCTAACGTCTTGGTGCCAGATACTACAGGACACCTTCAGAGGTCTTGTGGAGTTCATGCCTCGATGGGTCAGAGCTGTTTTGGCGGCAGGAGGGGAAGCTACACAATATAAGTGGTTATTAGAGGTGGTTTTAATGTTGTGGCTAATCGGTATATGTATGCTTTGAAAGGTTTATTTTTCCTCACTTCTTCCTCTGCATTTTCCTGAGGTTGTGAATCTATGATGCTGTGAGTCCTATCTAATGGCAGAACTATGAGGAAACATATTCATATCCATTACAAATGACAAAATAAAGCACCTAACTAGTCTGACATCATCTGTGTCTGAGGGAGAATGGATTGGCAGGCTCCCTTGGACATGAAATGGATGTAATGCTCTATGCCCAAGGGATGATTTACCATCGCATAAAACATCGGTTACAAACTCGTGCCTCCGTTTCAACTTTTAATGGAATTTAAAGCACCACAGGATGAAGGGTTGGGGGGACATCTAGGTTATTTTCCTTATTCTCTACCTCCAGTATAATTTCGGACTCAGAGCATGTCAACTTAGTCATCAGAAAAACAGCAGGGGGAATCCATTCAGAAGGCACAGATATTATTAATGGCTCATGTTCATAATGGTAAAAAGTGTTTCCTAATGACTGACAAAGACTTTGAAGTGGACCACTACAGAAGAGCGAGTGGTAGGATGCTATAATATCTGTCTTTTGTGGCTCTGAAGGAAATATAACGTTCAAAATGCAAAAATACATGATATGATTGTTAGTGACCTTCTATTGCACAATATGGGGCATCTACCACCAAATGGTGGATCAGCGCTACAAAATATTCACAGACGCACTGATAAAATATGAAAATTCCGCTTGATACACAATGGACGATACTACACATGCATTGTGACCGACTGTACAGTATTTCGACTTGACTGCAATAGGCTATCTTTTAGACATTGGAAGAAAAAGATAAAAACAACTATTGAATATTCCTAGAAGTTGATTCATTAAAATACAGAACTTTCACAGCCTAGTTCACCTCATCACTGCAGCGCATGTAGTTTTCAGAACCTTTGATGAAAACACCTCGTTTGAGAAAAAGCACCATTTCCATCAGGACTGTTACGTAACATATTAACACAAGGTCACAGCATTCTGTCCCTCTGCAAACAACAGACAGGACAGTTACTCATGGCAACTGTCGTTAATTCCCATTATTGTTCTCGGTCGTGTGGAGCGTTTGCTCTCGGGCTAAGTGGAAATGTACAAATAGCCTGTTTGACATTTCCAGAGGCCTAAAGGATGTTAACACCATCAGGCATCATGGTGAAACTGTTTAAACACATTGTTGTTTGGAAAGAGTGATAGAGAGAGAGAGTGTGTTTTGTGTTATCAACACAACTTTATTCAAGCAGTTTTTCCTGATGTTTTCCCATGTTTCCTGAGACACATGAGACCATAATTCCTGAGACCATAATTCCATTTACTTTAAAACATGTATTACATTTTTTTTTGTATTCCAGCTGTATGCGTGCTTTGACCAAATGTAAAAAAGCATCAGACAATCTCATCTATGTTATCTATGCTATCATGACCAGATAGATAGATAGATAGATAGATGGATAGATAGATAGATAGATAGATAGAGAGATAGATAGATAGATAGATAGATAGATAGATAGATAGATAGATAGATAGATAGATAGATAGATAGATAGATAAACATAGAAAACCATGACATAATTTTTGCTTCTAATCAAACAGTAACTGAAGTAGAAGTGCATACTTACTTCACTAGCAGGTGGTGCCCAACGTGCGGCCAACACGACCGGTTGCCGTTTTGCAGTTTTACCTGTGTCTTCACATTTGGCTGTAAACCCGGCTCTGGGCCGCCTGCCTCAGTGTGTCTTTTATCACTCTCAACCGAAGGAAGCCAGAAGAAGGCTTCCCATCTTCTTTTTCTTTGCTTTCTGAAATAGGCCCTGGTGGTGGCAATGGTCCAACGCTGCCCCTGCTTGCTGCTTGCTGCTTGAAGAACTAAAGATCACACCATGGTGTTGTTGGCCTCTATAGGGGTGCAGCCCCTGGGTTACCCCACACAAATACCACCTCTGGAGCGTGCACAGGGCCACAGTCAAGTGCACCGCTGGGTGGACGGTGGGGCACTCGTCAGGACTTCTCAGATCAAAGGATCAGAGTAGAGCCTCTGTGGAGAGAACCCCGAGCCCCACAAGCTAGACAGCCAGATGGAGGCAGGAAACCAGAGAGAGAGAGAGAGAGAGAGAGAGAGAAAGTGGTGGAGGTGGAGGGGGAATGAGATTTGGGTTTTATCAGGACCTTCATTAAAAGTGATAAAATATTCAACTCTTTTTTGAGTGTTCCTGATGAGTCGCTCATGAAAAACATTTGTTCAGTTTTCCAGCTCCTTGTTCATTTGATTTAGCTTGATTAACGCAGGGTGAGCCAGGGAGGACGAACGATGAACCATAGTCGGATTAATCAGTTGTGAATGGAATTCTCACAGGAAACTGGTGTGAAGAAAAGTGTTACTCAATCACATTCAATATGAATTATGCCACATGCCTTGACCTTTTCTCACTTTTATTTTATGTTGAGTAATTATTTCAAGTTGGCAAATTGAAGGCTCTCTCACTCGCTCTCTTTCTTCTTTCTTCTTCTAGCTCATGGCTTGTTTCATTCATGAATCTAGATTGAGACTGAGTGACTTCCTGTATGCCTGCTGTTCAGCGAGTCGCGAACAAAACAAACAAACGACTCCCGAAAACAGCAGTTAAAAAAACGTCTTCGCTGCGAACGACTCGTTTGCGATGACCTGGCAACACATCCAGTCAAACGGATTTCACAACTGCATTCAGAGACGTCCTTTTCTAATTCCAAACCCGATTAAGTGAAACAAGAGAGAGTGAGAGTGAAAGGGAGAGAGTGTGGAAGATGTGGAGAAATGGAGGGAGAATAGATGAAAGGCGTTTTGAGATCACAGCCTCGACATATTTAGCAATCGCAGCGTGAATCTTGCAGTAAATCATGAAATTTACTCAGACTGCATTGTTTGTTTCGGGTTGCTTCTGAAGGCGGCGGGTGCGTTTTTTTGCCTGTTACCTCTAACCCAAGGCCATCCCAGTCTCACCTGGGGAGCTGAAGCAAGCAGGCCGTCTAATTTAGAGAGAAACAAGGGTATAGACACCCGGGGATAAAAAATTATGCCTTTGGTGATGGTTTGAGTTTTGGGTAGTCACACAGCATTCCAATGGCTTTTCAACATTTTTGAAATGGTGGTGTCTTTGAACCTACATAGAGATGTAGATATAAATGACTCCCACATAGCCAGTGGCACTGTGATGATTGCTTCTGCTTATACACTAGATTTCACATTTTAAATGGGGTTCCCTCCTTTACAATCCAAATGAGAAATTTGCTGATGAATGTTTGGGCCATAAAGGTAGAATTAATCCCGTTGAAAAGATGAATGACAAAAATAAAGGCCTATTCTACACAAAGCGATGGTTATTTGCGCAGTGTCTTTATGGAGAAACAATAGTACTTGGGACTTAATTTTTCACTGGGACCATCAATTCAAAAAGTGAATGTGTTCACAGTAAAATAACAGGACCTCTAAAGATTAAATATTGTGGAAGTCAGAGACATTAAGTCCCTACTGTACTCTTTTTTTCACACTCTTGAACAGCATTGGATATCATACCCTAATACTTATACTCATTTTCTAATGAAATCACAACATGTATATACTGTATATTTAAATAAAATGATAACACTTACAAAATGTGACTCAATTCAGGATAATCTAGCTTTGCTCCACTCCCCTCTGGTGGGTCACTTCATTTAGTGTGTTAGTATCAACTCCCCGGGGCGACGTCTCAAACTTCCCATAAAATGTGATAAAGACACATTCATTTCACACCGTATGGGCGAGGGACTTCACGGAGTCTCACTTTGAAGAACAATGGGCCTTTATACCTGCCCTTGCTCCATTTTACAGAAGTGCAAAGAGCTCTGAACCACAAGATGTGCCCATATTCCCAGATAATTGCCCCGAGTACCGCCACGATTCACAAAGTTGCTCTCTCACTCATCGCAAAATGTTCCAATTCCAAAACTCAAGGCCGAAGATTTGTGTTGCCTCTGTGGTGTCTCATTTTTGGATACCTGCCTAAAAATCTTTTTATGTACATCCAACGCCGTAGCAGTACATTTTTAATTTCATCAATTTGGAATGCATCTGAGGATTTTATTATCGATTCTTGTTGATTTGGGGCATCCATGTTGTAATCCATTATGCAAATTCATTGTACATATATACTGTATGTTTTTATTGTCATAGCAATGTAACCTCACTAACTCACTGATTGACTCACTCAATTAATACACATTGTGTTGAATGATAGGAAAACAGATAGATAGATAGATAGATAGATAGATAGATAGATAGATAGATAGATAGATAGATAGATAGATAGATAGATAGATAGATAGATAGATAGATAGATAGATAGATAGATAGATAGATAGATAGATAGATAGATAGATAGATAGATAGATAGATAGATAGATAGATAGATAGATTAACTGAAAATCAGTCTAGACAGACAGACAGGCAGACAGGCAGGCAGACAGACAGACAGACAGACAGAACCCAGGCGGACAGACAGACATACACAATGCCATCGTTGATTTGTAAGGTTTTTAATTATACATGGCTCTTTTTTGAAAGGCACCATGTAGGGTCAATTTTGGCTTCACACTCTGTTTGAGTAATTATTTTACAGTCTCCCAATCATTTCTATTGTAGTGCAAATGAAAAATAATGTGGTTTGGTTTTGCTGACTTGTTGAATTGTGGACCATAATTGATTTTACGTAATATATTTGCGGACCAAGTTAGAAAATAACTGTAGCCATGGTTGTGATGTAAAATAAGCTATTGTTTTCTTTTCTTTCATTTTCTTTTCTTTCTGACAGTCTGTCTGCTTGTCATCAGTCCATCTGTATTTCTGTCTGTTAGCCTCTCTATCTGTCTACTTTAATGTCTGTGTGTGTTTGTCTTGGAGGGTTCTTGGAAAAGTCACAAATAAACCATTCTGTCATCTGAAATATGAAATACAAGGAAATCTTACTAACATAAAAGCCAGAGAGGATTTTTTTAAAACCTGCTTACTAAACAAAACAAAAAAAGAAATACAAAATAAAAGCCTGTGTGCTAGTATTGCAAAATAAAGGAATTTGTAATTTGTAATAATACATTAATTGCACAAAACTGTATGTGTGATTTACATTGTGCCTTCTTAATGGGCGTCATGATCAACTTAAACACTAAAACACTAAACGGCCAAAGTATGTTGACACCTGAACACCACACTTATTTGTGCTTTTGGAATATTTAATTTCAAAACCATGGGCATTAATGTCGAGATGGTCCGCCCTTTGCTGCTAGAACAGGCTCCACTCTTTTGGAAAAGGCTTTCCATTCGATTTTGGAACATGGATTTGCTCCATTTCAGACAAAAGAGCATCAGTGAGGTCAGGCGCTGATGTTGGGCAACGGGGCCTGGCTCGCATCAGTATTCCAATCTGTTCCAAAAGTGTTCAATGGGGTTCAGGTCTGGGCTCTGTGCTGGCCAGCCAAGTTTTTCCACACCAGTTAGTAAACCATTTATTTTTGGACCTTGCTTTGTGCACAGGGGCATTGCCATGCTGAAACAGAAAAAAGGCCTTCCCAAACTGTTGCCACTATGTGGGCACCGCACAATTCTCAGAGTGCTACGTCATTGTATGCTGTAGCATTAAGATTTAAATTCACTGGAATGAAGGGGCCGCCACCAAACATTACAGTTGGCACACTGTATTCAGGCAGGTAGCGTTCTCCTGGCATCTGCCAAACCCAGATTTGTCCATCAGACGCCAGATGGTGAAGTGCGATTCATCGCTCCAGAGAACGTGTTTCCACTGCTCCAGAGTCCAATGGCGGTGTACGTTACACCACTCCAGTCGACGCTTGCCACTGTGCATGGTGATCTTAGGCTTGTGTGCAGCTGCTTGGCCACAGAAACCCTGTTCATGAAGCTCACAGCGAACAGTTACTGTGAAGACGTTGCATCCAGAGGCAGTTTGGAACTCGGCAGTGTCCGAGGACAGACCATTTTCATGCAACATGCGTCGCCACTTGTTCTGTGAGTTTGTGTGGCATACCGCTTTGTGGTTGAGCTGTTGTTGCTCTTAGACATTTCCAGTTGACAATAACAGGTTGACCGCGCCGGGTCTAGCAAGTCATCAATTTGAAAAACTGATTTGTTGGAAATATGGCATCAAGGTGCAACGTTGAAAGTCACTGAGCTCTTCAGTACAAGCATTCTACTGCAAATGTTTGTCTGAGGAAATTCCGTGGCTGTGTGATTGATTCTATGCACCTGTTAGTAATAGGTGTGGCTAAAATAGCCAAACCCATTAATTGGAAGGGGTGTCCACATACTTTTTGCTATGCAGTGTACCATGGTTTGGATTACTTTAAACAAATGGTACTACTACTACTCTCCTACTACAACTATGACTCATACCTTGAGCAAGGCACTCAAATTCAAACAGGACAGGATTGCAAACAGAACTTTTAATAATAATGATACTAACAAAAAAAAAGAAGAAAAAAATAAAATAAAATAATAATAATACAATATATGCAGGCAGCAATTCACAGGGTCCAGATAAGTCGTATTTGGTACACATTACAGTTTCCTGTGTTCTCTAAAAAGCAGCCCTATTTTCCATTTTACATTGAACGCCGCATCGGCTCCCTCCTGTCTGTCGCCTCCTGGTTGCTTGTCTCACGGAGCAACCACTTTGTGGCCTACACAGCGCAACCCTCCTGTCTTTTAAACAACCGTCCATGTTTGCCTGTAAACCAGAACTTCCCATTGCTGTAACTCAATGTTTTGTCTGTGGAAAAAGAGCTACACTGTCAGGGACGGCCAGGTGACTGTTTGGTGCCGTGTGGGGCAACGATGACGTAGTGATGGAGAAGTGACCGTTTGATGCCATGTGGGGCCACAATAATGAAGTGACGCAATGACACGTTGACGCCTTTCTGTTATAATTTATACTTTTCCGGGTCCTAGTTTTCCAATGCGTTTCGAGTCAATGAAACGCATCAGAAACGCAACAGTTTGTATCTTAGGACTTCCTTGAATCCCGCAAAGTAAGGAGGGACACAACGCCACATCCAACACGGGGTTAGATGCAAACAGAATGCCTTTACAAAAAGAGCAAAAGAGATAAAATATCGAAAATATAAGACAATACACAGACACCTAAACACGTGCAGTTTGCAGCCACAGAGCGATGGGGTTCACACCGCGCACCTCGCAAGATGCAAATGGGCTTCCGGAACCATAACCTACACATACAGTATATAAGGAATTGGATGATGATGTCACAAAGTGTCTTACTCAACAAATTCATCTCTCCCCCCAACCGACTGGAAGTTTTAGAACCTTGGCTTATCGGTGATGCACGAACGTTTGATTACTTCCTGTCAGATTTCATCGTTATTTCACTAATTCCTGCTCCAAATGTAGAATGGTATGGATGACACTTGAACCACGAGATGTTTTAGATGTCCCGGTTCTAACGAGACCTCAGCCGTGTCTGTGGGTCCAGCGGTTGTTGTGTCGTGTTGTCAGGTTTAGTCCGAAAAACGCCAAGGAGAATAATAATAATACAATTCTGAACAATAACAATAGCCCTGCGGGCTGGACCCCAAATTATAATAATAATAATAATAATAATAATAATAATAATAATAATAATAATAATAATAAAAAAAAAAAATAATAATAATAATAATAATAATAATAATAATATCTTTATCCTCATTATCAGACTGGACACGGTTGTATTCTCTTGTTAAAGACAATCAATGTGAAACAACAGCGGTATAAAAAAGTCAATCCCCTTTTTTTCCACACACTCTCCATTTTCTCCTCTCTTATGTTCTCTGTTTATCTTATAATTGATCCGAGCCACCCGAGCCTTTTACTTCGGCCAATCTCCCATCTGCCGTGGCCCGGCGGAGAGAAAGAGTATGAGGGAGGACGGCGATATGGTGTAGTTTTTCTAACGTGAGAACAATTACCTGGACCCGATTTGGTTTGATTCGATTTGGAGCGGAAGGGCACCCGCCTCCTGTGGAGACTAATAGATTTAGGTAAGTAACTTTTTAATGCCTTCTCTGGAGATTGGCCGGAGATTCAATTGGATTTCCTCACATCACACCCGTTCCCGCCTTCCCCCCATCTCTCTCTCTCTTTCTCACTCCCATCTGCCCTCTGACTCTCCCCACCTCTATCTTTCCACCCTCCTGTCGCCCCCCACCGCACTGCTTCACTCCAGCGGGGCCCCGTCTCCTCCGTGTGAATATGGAAACCCTGCCAGGGCCCGGGTCAGGGCGCAGAGCGGCGTGGAGGTGTCAGCGGAGAGGAAGGCGGAGGGAAGGGGCGTACAAGATAAGAGTGGTCCGGCTACACCCTGTCAGGGGTGTATCTGATGCTGTGTCAATCAAGAGGCACCCGTCCGTGCACCCGGAGCTCCAGCCGGGAGCCCTCGGGAGGCCTCGTCTGCAACAGATACCCTTGGATAACAACACAGAACAGAGTAGAATAGAATAATTTATCTCTGATTAAATCTTTTTTTCATTTGTATTTTTTTCTCAGAGTTTTAGATTTACGCCCACCCAGTTGTCCGTTGTAGTGTGAAAAGGATAGTTTTATCCGTGCTTTAAACCCACAGCTTGTATTATTTAATGGGATTTTGCATTGATACATATTCAGAGAATTAATAAATCTCTCCATAATTCCATTCAAGTGAAGTATTTACTGCTGCCTCTATTCAGGTCTTACGAGCACATAAAATGTTAAAATGTTTAACTTTTCTCTGAACATGGCATAAGATGGAGCAGAGAGGGGTCAGCGATCATTAACCTTTGAATGCACATTACGTTTAATCGCTCTGCACCTTCCGAGGTAGCAAGGTTTCCTGGCAATGATGACAAAATATCAACGGATGTGGACGTGTTTGAAGTGGCCGCTCAGGCTCTGCACCACACTGGGCTTCATTTGTCTAATTGTACAACACAGGAGGAGAATGCCGCAGCTCAAAACGGGAGCAGCAACTTATGAAAAATTCAAATGAAAGAATTTTATGGGTTTGTCCCTGAGACACAATTTGCAGCAGCAGCAGCAGCAGCAAAGGGCTGGGGGGGCTCACGGAGAGAGGGAGAGAGAGGTGTTGGGTGTAAATGAGAGATAGAGAAACAGCATGCACTTTAGTAGACTGACACAATTTGGAATATGACAATTTAATTTGGAATATGACAAAATATTCAGTGGAAATGAAATGGGAAAAAAAGAGAAAAGAACGAAATAAAATGATCAAGTTCTCCCAAATTGTCCCGCCTTGGAGATAGGCGAGCAGTTCTGCCATGGTGCCTCAGTTCTCTGTGACTGTCCAGGCTCTTTGTGTTAATAATGGAAAAATGAACGCCAAGGAAACAACATAACCTGAAAATTGTCACCTCCAAGGAATAATCTCCTTCCTCATTACACTTTGTGAGGTTTATTTCATTCTTCCGTTTTTTGTGTGTGAAGATAACAAAAACAATCCAAAACACAATGGATAACGTTCTGCCACTGAAATGCATTTTTTATAAAATGTTTTACATAATAATTTACATAACATAATTAAGATTTGTAAAAACATAGTTGTTTTTTTCTCATGGAAAATTTGAATTTATTAAAATGAATAAGTATACAGGAAAACAAAAGAATATATACTAATAAAATAATAATATATATTTTATTAAAATATAAACTATATATAAATGCATTCAGTATTATAATTGCCTTCCTTCCAAGTATATTAAAGTAAGTTGGCAGAGAAGAAGTCATAATTCGACATATGTGGATTTAGTTTGAAAAAAACTACTCCACTTGCCTCATATCAGACCTCATCCTGTGAAACACCAAGACTGAACTGTTGTTTTTTCTGTCTGTCTCTCAGTCGTCCTGTGTCACTCTCTTTCACAGTTTCATCCCGTCTGTGTCTCGCTCTCACCATGTCAGAAATGTCACAAACTCCCAGCTGAGGGGCAACATTTCATGCCTCTGAACAACAGCTCTCTCTCCTCCTGTCCGACACGGGGCAAGGCACAATAGAACCGAAACAGAGAGAGTGAAGGAAAGGGATCACTCATCATCACTTGTCACCAGTAGATATATAACAACATATCAACAGTTTGAAAATAAAATACATTTACTTAAATGTCCTTGCTGTCTTGGAGCAATGCAGAATGTTATGGGATGGATACAGTAAAGATAGATAGATAGATAGATAGATAGATAGATAGATAGATAGATAGATAGATAGATAGATAGATAGATAGATAGATAGATAGATAGATAGATAGATAGATAGATTTTATCTCTGTATTAATGATTCACATTTTGACCAAAGTAGGAAATTGTGCAAATTTGCATATATATATGTGTGTGTGTGTGTGTGTGTGTGTGTGTGTGTGTGTGTGTGTGTGTGTGTGTGTGTGTGTGTGTGTGTGTGTGTGTGTGTGTGTGTGTGTGTGATTAATTGAGATTCATATGTTTGCATGTGCAGTGGATATTCTGCCATCATCCAACTATTGCAACACCTCCCCCTGCTGGATCCACTGCAATGAGATAAACAGATGAATAATGGAGACCGTCTCTCTCTCGCTCTCTCTCTCTGTTCCAACCGCCACCACCACCCACTCGCCCGGATGCCAACAATTATGACATTGAGCTTTTTAAAAACAAGCTGTGCAAACACCCAGGCATTCTGGTTCCCGTCCATGCATCCTCAACGCAAAATAATAGAGCAATCTGTTGATGCCGCTGTGTTCAGCTGCGTGTTTTAAAGGAAAACTCCTGTACTTATAAACGAGAGCCAATGATCTGTTTACTACCTGGTTAGACCTACCTGGTCAATTTTAATTTTTCCGCTTTAGTGTGAACCAGTCATAGTTCCCATATGTGCATGTGATGTAATAGCACGGTGCTTGTAACCCCTGCGCTATTTATGGAAGCACACACAATGTTTTCAACCTCATGAAGCAGAATTACATGACAGCCAAACTGAAAAACAGCATGGAGAAGAAAACGAAATGAAGATGCCTCTTTCCATTTTCACCAATCCATCAGAGCTCAGAGGTGTTGTTTGGCTTTGTAGCAAATGTGCCTAACGTTCATAGACCTACAGGCAGACCTCTTCTGATGGTTTAGTTTTGTACCTGAAATTGGCTGAATTGGTGTGAATTGCCTCCAATAATCTCATTTTCTACTTGTATGTATTTGGTCTGTACCACACTCATTGTCCTCATCTCTCTCTCTCTCTCTCTCTCTCTATAAATATGCATTTCCTCTTCTCATGGAAGGGGAGGTGTCAGAGAACTAGGAGATACAAACTGAATTAATCAAAGATGGATGAAGATGAAAGACATAGACATAAGCTGCTTTCACACGTGCACTGCAACCCTGGTATGTGTGAACAGAGCAGGTAATTGTCCGGAGAATTCACTGCAAACGAGTGGGCGTGTCTCGTGTTGATGACGTGGTGGCGATGTCATCATCATGCCCGCTCGCCAAGGGCATTTACTTTCGTGCATATATTTGTGCATGGAGCGTAGCTGCTGCGTACATCTTTCTGCTTTCCTTTATATTCCTTTCCACTCTTTTGTTTATATTGCAGATACGTAAGTCTGTAGCATCTCGGGTGTACCAACACATTGCGTCAGGTCCTGCTTCCTGCCCGCTCTGCCCAGGATCTGCCCCGCGTCTAAACCAAACGGAGTATTTCCAGGTAGAGTAAATGCGTTTGACACGGACAGTCTTGGGTTGTGTGGTGCATGTGTGAACTCCGGACAATGTCCAGACATTATGATCCCAGTTCATGTGTGAAAGCAGCTAAAGAAACAAATTACATCAGCATTATAACACACACACACACACACACACACACACACACACACACACACACACACACACACACACACACACACACACTCAAAAACTCTATATTTCTAGGTTAATTTTGATTATTGTTCATTATTGCTATTTTATTTATATTTAAGATAGTTTACATTTTTGGTATAGTGCCATTTTTTTTCTATTTGCTCTTTTTATTGTGATAGCCTATTTCTTATAATCTGAGCTGCTCTAACACCGCATCTCCCCCCCGGAGATTAATAAAGTATCCAAAGTAATGTATTCCAAAACTGTCTCTTGATGGCCTTTAAATTTCATAATTGATTTGAATGTACTGATCATGTTTGTATTCAGCCCATTCATGTCTGAGGTAAGTTGGGCCCGTGACCCTATCTGTATTTGCATGTGTGTTATTGATTGGCGCTGTGGTTTCCTCCCACCTCGGGAGACGTGTAGGTGAGACGGCCGCTCCACTCAGGGTGTCTCCCGGCCCCACGCCCTCACTCAGCTGGGAGAGGCCCCGGCCCCAGATAATGAAACTGGATGGATGATAATGGCCTGGTCCTAGGTATTATTATGTCAGTGTTAAGTGTGTGCCTTCAAGCCAAAGGCCTCGTGCTCTATGGATGTACCCGTTAAATCACTGTGGCATAGTAGTGCATATAGTTAAAGGATAGATTAGCTATTTTTTTCAATCCACACCTCTAAACCCACGCCATTGCAGGGATGCTGTCTTCCAAACAAACAACCTCAGTCAGCCTCTTGTGGTGAGGTGCTTCGTTAATATCCCCTCATTTCTAATGTTGATAGCCAGACCTTGAACCAGACCTTCCCATAATTCCTCTAAGATTGTTTTTAAGAAAGGTCCATCCGTATATCTTTGTTTCCTTCATCATATCCTGCAGTAAGGTCCTGGGGTGTGCTTTTAAAGGTGAGCTAAAAATACTGGTTCAAAACGCTCTAATAAATGGCAAATTCCTAAAATGTGTCTGTAAACTAGCGTAACAAACAGCAACTTGAGTAATAAATGTGATTTTTCGTATATGCTTCGAGCCAATTTAACTTCGAGCCTTTGCATTTAACCTTCCTACTATTGATGGGTGTTTCCAGCCTCCTGAGCAGCTCCTCGGAATTTTATAATGATTTGGTTTACAGTTGAGTAGACTGCTGTATGACTCAACATTTTGAGTTTTCGATATTTTTCCCCGGATAAATGTGGGAAAATTACGTATGAACTCCAAGTCTTTGAGGTTTTATTTTAAATCGTTTCCTTCACAGTCACGTCACAGATACTATGATGAGCCTCGGCCAAGCAGCCAATTAATGTTTCGCTCCGTGGTTTCTTGGTCACGCGCTGTGATATCCTATGTTCTGTTCCCCATTGATTTTTGCTCTTGGGCAGCTCCTTTGAGGGGAAGTTCTATATTTCTCCCTCCTGTTGAAGCCAATACATTAATGGGTTAAAGCCGACACAGGGACGCACTGAGGGTAAATGGCGTGGGCTTCAAGGGCAATCCCTTCTCGAAAAGAGGAGGGATTGCAACGTCATTGTGGCAACGATCTAAAAAAGAAAACGCAGAGACTTTCTATGCCAGGGTGATTGAATTCCGTACACTTTGTGCCCTATGAGCTGTTCTCTTTCCTCCCGAAAAATAGATGTCTTTCAAAGGGGCATGTCTTCAGAACAGGATATGATTGAATGGAAATGTGTGGCTGGTCTGAAGCAAGCTTTACAGCCTCGTGAACAGCAGCGCTTGTTAGAGATGCACACTGTGAGTAGTGGTTTCGATAAAGAACATCCAGAAGGCCTTGGAGAGGGAAGAAAAAAAAAAAAAGGGAGGGCGCTAAAAAGAAGAGCATCGGGGGTGAGAGTCGCAAGAAAGAGGGGGAACGAGAGAGAGGGAAAATGAACCAGAGTAAATAAAAAAAAAATTCAGCATCATATTTGACTTGTTTGCGAAGGCCAACAATGTTCACAAAAGTGACCCCCCTGTAAAAACAAAGAATCCTTAGGAATCACAAGCAGTTTAAGGCACGGTAGATACCCAATGTGAAGAAAACAATGGGCAGATGATGCTTGGCGACCATAGTACTGTAGCTTTACACATTGATTTACAAGAATGAAATTTCAACATACTGTACGTAGCTGGTGGCTGGGATGGGAGGTGAGGTTGTATTATCTATAGCTCTAGTGTAGTTTTACTTTGGCCCCGTTGGCTAATGCATTCTTGCAAACTCTGCAAAAAACACTGCCTACGTTGCAAAAAAGAAAGTAACAATAATTAATTTAATAAACAGATAGATTCAGGTGCACTAAGCCTTTATGAAAACCATTAGCCATCGACCAGTGGTCACTTGGTGATGATGTAAACCAGCTTAGCAAAGCACAAGTTCGACCACTTCCAATTTATGGAGGTTCAAACAACGTCTAGGCTTAATTTGGTTGATAGGAGTCATACTCCTGTAGGGCTCCTATATTTCATTGAATACTGTCTGTTTTATTATCCAATGGTTGATATGGCCTCACAATATCACTCCCTTAAAACTTTGGTATACGAGTTATTGACATCAATAAATTATACAGAGAACATAAGAGCGGAAAGTAAAGACAAAGCCTTTTACTGGTAGTGAAGAACACCAGCCATTTCTTCCAACTTCTGTAAATCACCAGAGTTATGGTCTGCATGAAAGAAGTAACCATCATTTAATCAGTGGGAATCTGCCGTAATGTTGCTTCAGCAGCAATCCAAAACCAAGGAAATTACATTCGGGGCACCATATGCCTGTACGATGGAATATGTCTGAGACTGTAATTAACTGATGGGGTTGAATTGGTGTAAAAGTAAGCAGGCAGAGAAACAGTCGTTCCCTTCCTTGAAAACCCGGACTTGAAATTAACAGAACACGATGCATTTAGTTTTGCCGTAACAAACACATTCTCCCATACTGTCTGCTAATAGATACAGTCATGCATTGCGAGAGGATTAAGATGTCTGCTAAAGCAGGATGCTGGGCAGCCCGGAGTAGAAAAAAAGTGAATAAATTGAATGCAACAATGGAAAAATGGGAAGTGTAATTATTATATAAGTTTTGTTATATACTGTAAGACTCCACCCTACAATAAAAAGTTCATAGAAAAGTAAAGTATAGTAAAGTATAATAATAGAAAGGGAGCCATTTCATGCATTTATGTATGATACAAATGTCGTTCAAGCAATTTAAATTTAAAAAATGTAAATTGATTTATAATTTTGGATTGAAAAAAGTAAAAATAAATCTGCCAAAAAGTGCCCACAATGTGGTTTTCTCTAAGGTGGTGTTGACCAAAACTTGCAAGTGTGTTGCAACACACAGGTTCAGGAAATGAGATGGATGGAAATAGAAGAAGAAAGGAAGACAGACAGACATGAGAGCAAAGAAAATGAGTAGAGCAATAGAGACAGAGTGGGAGAGACAGCAGGAGAGAAATAATAGGAGGTCTTTGTGTGTCTAATACCATACGGGCCTGTCTGTCTTGCAACACCTCTGCTGAGATGTGTCAAATTCTCTCCCAGAGTGAGTGTGTCGCTGACATCTTTTTGAGGTGCTCATGACACGTGTCAAGGTCCACTAACAATCTGCCTCCACTTTACCCTTCGTCACCAGTACGCCACTTGGCAGCCAAGACTTCTCTTCTCCGGTCACCCCCGGGATTTTACCAGTGAAGCCAGAGGCAAAAGAAAAAGTTGAAAAGGTAATGAGCAGGACCTTCAACATGAACAAATTGAAACATCATTCAACTTTCCCATTGTTTCTTCCATCTTTTTTTGTCCATTCTTCATTTCTGAATGTCCATCAAACATACACCTGGTCAAGCAAGTGAAGATGTTCTGCTCTGCTCTATTCGGCGATGTATTTGTGTTTCACCTGCCACGTGCCAACCAAGTGGCGTTTTCAGGGACCTCCGGCACACACGACAGGGTTGTAGACACCAATTTAGTGTAGAGAGTAGGCTAGGTGGAATAAGCCCAGGAGCAGATAGACATGTGTCATGACAAGGGCCTCTCTCCTGAGTGTGTGTGGGGATGGGGGTTTTACCTGTTGCTTGTTAGACCAACCAACAAACAAAAGGTATGCAGGCACTCTGATCCTGGGTCCCCAATGAACTAGATCCAGGTCAGGTGTGGCTGCTCAAACCACACCACCGTATTCAACGGTATATCAATTGTTAGCTCAGAGCATTTCTATGTTGTGGTCAAATTGACTTCAGAATCAGGCTTTATTGGCCAAGTAAGTTAACACATACAGTACATACATATGTCATTTGTTCTCCCTGATCCCCTCTCTCCTTCTTCTTTTCCAACATCACCTCTCAATTAAAAAAAATAAAATAAATAAATAAATATATATATATATATATATATATATATATATATATATATATATATATATATATATATATATATATATATATATATATATATATATATATATATATATGTGTGGGGGTTTTTTTTGCCTACCTTTGTTCCACCTCGTTTTCATTCTTGGCCCAAAGGCTGCTCATCCCTTTCCCCACAGACACAGGCCACAGCAGAGAGAGATTGGAAGAGGTTGACATGAAGCTCTATGGCTTGGTGACTGACCCTGAGCTACATCTTCCAAACCAAGAAGATTTACAAAGGGGGGTGCTGAGAGAGAAACAGGGCCAATGAAAATATATCTCACGAAATTCCACAAGGCCGGGAAAAGAAACAACAGGAAGAGCGTGAATGGTAGAAGCGGGATAAATGCAAAGGAGGAGATTTTTTTATTGTAATGAGAGCCTGGGAGGAAAGACAAATGTAGATAATGGCCTCAAAGACGTAACTTCCCATGCCCTTTCTCCCACTGGCTGCCATAAATCATTTTCAGTTTTTATGCTTCTCCTCTGCATTTATAAATGTAGCTTCTTCCAGCAGATGAACTGATGCTCAATGCTCAACAGAGTTCAGCAAAGTAACAACTAGCCCATTTGGATAAACCCGTCACTAGGGGGTCAATGCAAATATTGCATTGAATGACTAGCATTACCCATAATGTAGACCCTCTCCCATTTTGTGTGATGCTCTGCACACCGTCATTACTACAAATGGTTTGATACATTACAGAGGTAAGAGCTTCTTATAACCCAAACACATTTGTGCTTGATGTGGGTATTATGCATGGCTGATGGTCCTCTGTTGAAATCTTGCCTTGGGGAAATGCCATCATCTTGCTCTTTTCAGCAGAGTAAGAAAACACAGAGTGACAAATCACAGCTCTGGAGCTTTTGGGAAGGATTTTGGACCAGGGTTCACAAGCAGCGAAAGTGAGTGAGGAAAGTCATCATCGTAACCTCTCTGTCAGAGTTTGTGCAGAGGGATACCTTCCTACGGTGTGCCAGCCTTGTTTACATGACCAGTACAACATCCATACCGAGGCTGTATCAAAATGAAAGGGGAGGAAGGCAGTTTGCTCCAGTCCATCCCAGTCTAATACATATCAAGGTCCGCAAATGTTATGAAATAAAACTCAAATAATGATGGCATTTTGTTTTTTCAAATCATGATTCAAATTGATTGAGTGATTACATGTTACAGTATTTAATTTTATGAATGTTGGTCATGCTTTATAATGCTTGTAATAAGCCTAGTGTCAATAACATCATTTATTAGCAGTTAACTATGCACTTATAAACAATTAACTGTGCTTTTATTATGTGTTAATAAGACTTTACAAGTGTTAATACTAGCATTTATTAGCAGTTAACTATGCACTTATTAACAGTTAACTATGCTTTTTGCAGCTACTGGATCTTAAGCAGGAAAAGTGCCTTATTAAGGTTAATAAATCCTTTATTAGGCACTCATTGACAGCTAATTATTAATAATCAATTATCAATTCTATATTCCTGACGAGGCTTCAAACTCCAACAACTCGCAATTTTTGATTATTCTTGATCATGGAAATTCCGTAGACCCACCCCCACCATGCAAAGGATTGACCACTGCTATACCATAAATAAAGACACACTTATTCTGCGGAATAAAATTTTCAATAATGCCAGATAATTGCTCTGTGGCCGGATGCCAGGGCTACAAAGGAGTGAAAGTATGAGGAAAATACCAGTGAGTGAATAGGGCTGCATCCAACATTTTAAACCCATTGACAAAGAAAGCAAATTGCAAGAAATAGTTTTGCAAGAAGTTGTGATGGAATGCTTTTAAGCATATATTCACCATCTGCAAAGTGAAGCTCCCGAGCTGTAAACAAATCTATTGACCTGTGATAACTATTGATTGCATTACTGATGCCGACCGGACTGACTGATGCTATCAGGAGGTGAGGTGAAGTGAGGATTTGGAGGATTCTAAGACTGGACTTTTTGACTTTAATGAATTTCTCTTCCAAAACTGATGATTAAGATACCAAGGAGAATGATGAATTCATCAGGGGTTTTTTTTGGTGAATTTCATATGATACAAAGTTCCCGAAATTCCAGGCAAAGGGACATTACTGTCACATTGCAGGCCTTTAAGTTTTATCCCACCCAATGTACTGTAAGAACGTTTGACAATGGATTAAATTCCCAATGGAAATGACAGCCTTTAAGAGCCCAATCCAATGAGGCATGTTGAATCCTTAAGCCACGTTGAGCAAAAAGGGAATCACTGATTAGAATTTTTATGAAACACCCAGGAGTAAAATAAGCAAACTAACAATCTAATAAACAGCATGAATGCATTTGACCATAGGGCAATAGACAGAGAGATAGATGTGTGTTGAGAGAGGTACAATACACGCGAAATGGGAGGATAAATAAGAAAGAAGGGAGTGAAGGCAGAATTTTGTGTGCACAAGAGGAATGAAGGAACAGGGAGAGGCAAAGATATGTTAATAGGGACAGAAAGAAAGCTAGAGAGAGGAGACAGGTAGAGAGAGGAGGAGGAGGAGGAAGCTCCTCTCCTCTCTCCAACTCTGCAGGCCAGAAACCACTTTTATTACATAACCGACTCTGTGCTTGGCAGATCATGTTCGTTTTAAGAAGGGCGTACATGTTCTCCTGCGCCAGAAAATGTTGTGGCGGAGAAGAATAGGAGGAGGAGGAAGAGGAGGATGAGGAGGCAGGTCAGCAACACACAAACTCAGAGAGTGGGAGCGGGAATAAGAAGAAACAAAAGGAAGAAAAAGAAGACAGACGTCAGCTCAGAGGTTTAAAAGAAAACGAGGAACTGCTTTCTGCTTCTAGGTGCGAAATCTAAGCCAATTAACTTTGAGTTTAAAGCAGAGGGAAAGAAATGTTTATCAGGGTAATGAGCAAAGGGAAGAGCGAAAAACAGAGATGGAAGGTCCGATTCTCAGAGGAGGCGAAGCGGCGGTTCTGCTGTGATGATGAACACACACAACAAGGACAAACTGAAACAAAAAGATCTGGGAGGGTTAATAAGGTAAGAAAAAAAACATCCAGTCAAGGGATTTAAAAGATATGGTCTGAGGCATGAGAATCTGGTCGGGAACGAAATAACTACTCCTTCTGTTGGGGTCTTATAAAAACAAACAGCTATTTTCATGTCGTGGGATTTTGACGTATTGTCTATACGCACCGAAATAAGTCAAATTATTATCAGCGGTGGAGAAACTGCTCAGAGCTGACACCAAATCAGTCCACAAAAAGTGAAATCACCACATTTCCACTGACATTATACTTCAGAAAAAGTAGATTGGTACTTATCTGAACCCAGTCGAGCCCACAGTTGTAATATTACAACATTGACTTTTAGCTCTCCTACAAAAGTCTTTGTAGAAAAAACATGTTTTTAAAAAGACTACATTTACTTTCTCAATGGGTCTTACTGTATTGTTTACCATCGCAATCCTATTGGATGGATAATGTGTTAACAAATCTGAATTTGGTTATAAACTCAAGTGGCCTGCCAACTTTTCTCTGAAAGTAGAAGAGCCTGTTGAATCAAAAGTAAAATGACTTGTCATATCCAATGCCCTGGTATAACAAGAGGCTATTATACTACATTAAGTGCCAGATGGGCAGGAAAAGTGAAACTCAAAAGTCTCTGAAATTGAATAGACGTAAGTATGTACATGTGCTTGAAAAATGAAAACATGTTATTCATAACTCAGGGACAGCACAGCAAAGGCTGGTCTTTCATTTCTTTTGTTTTTATTTAAAGACTTATGCAGAGAATCAGATTCTACAGGGCCATATCATATAACCAAAAGAAAGAAAACAGAACATTTACAGAAGGTTCTTCATCATCGCCACCATCATCATCATCATCATCATCATCATCATCATCATCGTCGTCGTCGTCATCGTCATCATCATCATCATCAACAACATTATCTTCCTCATCTGGCTGCAACAGAAGCCTCTTCTACGTCCACACTGTTTATCACCACTATGTTTCTTTCTGTGTTTGCATGTGTGCATGTGGGTGTGCGTGTGCGTGCATGTGCGTGTGTGTGTGTCCATGCTCAGTTATGGCTATCATATATGCATATTCCCTTGCTTCCGTTGCTTCTAACTCTAATCAACTTTTGTGCTTTAGAAAATTTGTTTTTTGTTATTTCTTTTTTTTACATTTCAAGTCAAAAATCAAACGATATTTTGCTTGATAAAAATACAAGAGAAACTCCAGTATGTCTGTAGCGTTTAATGACCAAAGACTGAGGGTTGAGTAACAAGTGCTAATGGACCTTGCGTTGAAAGAAAAGAAAACGGATGGTTCTCAGATGCCTACAAACACATTATATACACGGATCTGCTGAAGATGTCGATGGAGGTGAAGTTAAGAGTAGGAAGCTCATGGTTGCAGGTCAGCACACACTCCACATTCTCGTTCCTGCATTTTAACACTGACTTTGAAACCCCTTGGATCTATTGTGTTTGTGTGTGTGTGTGTTTGTTCTTGTATTGGGCAGAACGGGTCTACAGCGAGAGAAAAGTTACAGTCCGCTCACTGAGCTCTCAAGCATAAAAAGGTATTCCACATAACCATTGAAATGCCCTTTTGTGATTGTTATGCAGAGCGTTAAGTGTTTTTTTTTTTTGTTTGTTTTTTTGTTGTTTTTTTTTTCAAAAGAAATAGTAGTAGAAGTAGGATTCATTCATTTGGGAACATTTGCTTTTTATCCCCTTCAGCTTTGTTCTATACTTAAGAAAAACAACAATAATAATAACAATAATAATAATAATAATAATAATAATAACAATAATAATAATAATAATAATAATAATAATAATAATAATAATAATAATAATAATATGATATTGATATACCATTGCTCCAAATTCATGATTCAACTACTTTATTGCCTGTCTCTGTAGATAAAAATAAAAGTGCAGACACCATTGAAAACTATTCCCCCACTAACTACCTATAAGCTAAAAGAGATGATCCACAATTTTCTTTTCTGGCCCACTTTTTTGTTGTAGATAACCCTACACAATGGTGCAAAAAGCTGATGTAAGAGCTAAGCATTTTTTTTTCCTCTTTTTTTAAAAGTATATCAAGATACAATAGCTTGTAAATGTAAAGCAAAATGGCCATGAGGAAAAGGTAGAGGATGTGGTTGAAAGCTGTCCTTGCATAGCACAAAGCTGACTACAGAAAAGTAATGATATTATACTTCTAAATGTGCAAAATGCATAACAATAGGTTGATAATACAAACAATATTCATCATCATCTAGTATTTTCAATAATAAAGTCAAATACTGTATGCATTATGTATTTTACATATGTATATATATTTATAAATATTATCATGATAATAAACATCCATATCACAGTTTAGAATTTAAATATATATATATATATATATATATATATATATATATATATATATATATATATTTAAATACTTTTTTTTTCTTTTTACAACTCTTCACCCCAAACTTTGCAGTTCATAGACTCTGGCTATAGGTTAAGTAGCTGTGAACAGTGGCCTGCTTGCATATCCCAGAGGACCTCTGCCATTAGGGGACAGGTTCAGTATTGGTCATAATAATAATGTGAATAATAACAATCGCCACGACAACCAGCATTCTTTGTCTCCCCCCACTCTCTCCCTCTGGGGACGGCTTGACCCCTTCACCCTGGTGCACAAACACACAGAGACGTACGCAGGGTCCCGACATGCCTTTTGCCCTGTGCAGTGTCCTGTGAAGCCTCTTAAAAAGCACACTCAGATACCCACAATGCCATTCAATTTTTTCCCTTCTCTTCAACAAGGAATTGGAAAATTCTTCTTTTGTTGTTTTGTTGTGGTTTTTTTTGTTTGTTTTTTTTCCTTTCTGCGGGCGTCGGTGGTGTCAGAACCAACGACGGGTTGAAGTAGAATGCAGAGCCTGTTATCTTTGATCAACTCTGAACGGCCGGCTGGATCTCAATGTACAGCGTAGAAATGGAAAACAAGCACCGGGAGTTAAATATGAAGCTACAATGGATACAGACCCCCCTCCCATCCTCAAACTGTGTGTCAGGTTCAGGTGTTCAGAAAAGCCCTTACTAATAAATATTGCTACATTAACAGAATTTAAGATGGACTGTTCGAAAAACCTTCACATGCCACATCGAAGAAGCTCCATTCCCGCCTAAATGTCTTAAAAGTCAAAAGAAAAAATGAGCAAAGTGAAAGGAAAAAGAAGTAAGGTACTTTTTCATGTTTTTTTTTTGTTTGTTTGTCTTGTTTCTGTTGGTTTTCTCTGAAGTGGGATCGACATGCTACAAAAATATAAATATTCATCTTCATCACTTTCATAGAACAACTACAAGACAAGTCATCCTCCACACGGGACACAGCGCTGGTTTAAAATAAGACTGTGGTGCCACTCCATTTTAAAGTTCCCCTCCCTACACGCCTCTCCCTCGCTCTCTCTCTAAATCGCTCGCTCTCCCTCTCTCTCTCTCGCTCTCTCTGTCTCTGCCACCTCACCCTGTCTCAGGCTGTCGCTCGCCAACAAGTAACAACGGAAAAAGTCCAAACTGGCATGTGATACTAAAGGCAGTGTAGCTGGTACTTTCTGAGTGTTACGTCTGAAATTGCAACTGAAAGGAGATGGGAGCTGTGGCCAAGCAGGGTCAGGGGACACCATCGCTCGGAAGAACCCGCCATCAATCAACGGAGCGGGAGCCTCTTAAAGCTCCGTCTGCTGAAAAGAGAGAAAAGGGGCCCGGTTCCCCCCGCACCCTGCCCTTTCTTCAGCGATTTGGACTCGATCTTGCTCGTGAAGGGGATAACTATGTAGCATACGAGGCCCCACAAAGAAGGGACCTTGTCTTTCACACGAGCCAGAATCCCCCCACAAAAAAATAAAATAAAATGATATTAAAATAAAATAAAATAAAATAAAATAAAATAAAATAAAATAAAATAAAAGTTTGAATAATAGTGTTTTAATTCTAAATACAAAATACACTCCAACATTAAAGATGAGTTTTACATTCTTACTCACTGCTATCTAGTCCCAGTTTATTGTGTGGACGCTGTTGCTCTTGTTTCCATGGTTCTGTACATAAACACACGGTTAGAGATTCATTTGGATCATCTTTTTTACCTCAAATGTCAGTGGTGAAAGCAGCTTCGACAAACGATCGACCAAACGCAAACGTGGCCGGAAACGGTTGCTTGAGCGTGAAAACAGACCAGTAAAACTCTTTTCCTGGGTAAAGCGATTGTGAACGTAATAGACAAAAAAATTATTATTATTTTTTTTTTTATGAAACAACGTAAGAGCGTCCTTGACATGTTCGGAATAAACGTACCCTTAAGTTACACTTTGCAAAGCTTAATCATAATATTGACATCTCTAACACTTGATATTTACATGAAGTAAATTAACATCATTGTTAATGCTGAGCACAAAAAAATTACTAAATTTGTTCCATATATTCTTTGATCTCTAAACAAACTGTGTTTCCACTGAGACATGTTTTATTGCTATTGCAGAAACCCTAACTTACTTTTTTTTTTCCAAATGAAAAAAAACAAACAAACGATAAAATAATGAATCAAAAAACATCAACACCGACACCAGAGAATGGAAGATTACTCGACAGATATTGAGGCTAGTATTTCCCCAATGCTATTGAAATAAATTAAGCCACTGGTCAATGTTGATCTGTAATCAAAATGTAATCCAAAACATTTTTTTCTAATTAAAGCAATGCCCTGCCCATGCAAATGCAGAATGCCTTTACACTGTCAATGAATCTGATGTTCAACATTTCATCAAAATATAATTGAACTACGAAGCGAACATTAAAAAACGAAAAAATCAATAAATAGACGTTCAGCGATTTTGGGCGATGTGCAGTTGTAGAATAGTATTTTTTTTTTTTGGTATATATTAATATATTTATATATTGTGTAAATAGCATTATTCCCAACCCCATCTATGCTTTTTCAAAAGTCACTATGTTTGTCCTTCTGAGACAATTCCTCTCTCTCCCTCTTTCTTTTTCTCTCTCCCTCTCATTTATTTTCTTATTTTTTTTTTTTTTTTTACAAATATTTCAAATTTAGGTGAACATAGAAGCAATGCAGTAACTGGAGATTTAAACCAGCATAAACACCATATTTCTCTGAAAACCAAAACCCTTTTTTCGGAGGGTGGAGGGGTTAAAAATGAAACAAATGTATTAACAAAACCAAGTTAAAAGGAACAGATTGGGGATTAGTGGGGGTCGACCCCCTGCAATTTGGGCTTCTTATTCAAGTAGGTTGCCCAGTAGACCAGGTTAAAGGTTCCAAAGAGCAGGGGGAAGGCTATTCTGGCAATCCTGTCTATCTTGCTCACGCTGTTAAAGGTCTTCTTGGCCTCTGGGGGCTTGGGTTTGGGTTCCTCCTTGGGCTCGGACGGGGGCGGAGGGGCGCTCTTGGCGATGGTGGCCAATCCCGGATCTCTGGCGATGTTGGGCGCAAAGGCCGTCGCAGTGGCGGCTGGGTACGCGGTGGTGTTGTTCTTCTTCAGAAGAGACTCCTTCTTTTTCTTTTGCTGTTTCATTGTTTCCAAAGGTCGGGGGGAAGTGACAACAATGAAGAACTCAGATTATGTGCATCACTTGATTTCAATTAAGAATGTCTGGTCAGTATTTGAATATAACTTAAGTCACTGGAGGCCTGTGAAAATATTTAAGAATGCAAAATTCCATCAGCTAAAATTAATATATTTCTTGCAATGGAAGTGCAATATCATAAAATGTGAAACGATACGAGTCAGATTGCTCTTTTAGCTTCTTGTAATACAGTGTTGCCAAACTGCAAACAAACAGCCTCTGTTAGCAAGAATAAACACAATGAATTTGCTTCCATTCCATGTTTGACAAATTGCAATAGTGTTAATTTTGGAGCAGAAGTCAACACTAGAATCTTGGTCAGGCTGCTGAAACATCTGAGATGAACATCCAGACTGCTAATAATTTGAAACAGAGCACAAAACATAACCGTGGATATTTTGCAGAGATGTTCTGTCAGTGTTAAGCTATGGAAATATTAGGAATGCCAGACTGACACAAATCTAGTCAGCCAACTACTATGAGGGCCTCAAACTCAGCGATCTAAGATTTAATAAAATGTTGTTATCTTTTTTAAGAACAGCTTGGGACAATGAGGTTGTGTGCTGCTCACCCAGCATGAAAAGAAGTGAAGGTGGAAACTCTGGAGGAACACTAAACTATTAATGTTTGTGTCATGTCTCATGAATCTAATTTGCTGGGGGATGAGCTGGCAACTACAAAGGAACATTCCCTGCCTGGACACAAGGATCTCTCAACAATGAAGTGTTAATGGTGCGTGCCACGCACACACTTTTTGTACCTGTATTTGTTGAGGTGATATATCATTTGTATTTGGAGGAAGAAACGGGAAAATAAATTGTTCGGAGAGAGAAAGAGAGATTCTATACTCCTAATTATACGATGCATTTTGTTTACAGTGTGGGGACAACTGCAGGGTACACACACCCATGTTTTGGTCTGTTTTGTCAAGGGCAGTTGGCTCTGACGTCAAGCCTTCACAGGCATGTGGAAAGTGTTCAAATACCTTCTCTGGCACCACGCTTTTGCCGTCCCAGGCGTAGCCCCTCTTGGTGAAGTAGTTGACTGTGGCAAACTCAATCAGAGCGGAGAAAACGAAAGCGTAGCAAACGGCGATGAACCAGTCCATGGCCGTGGCGTAGGCCACTTTGGGGAGAGAGTTCCTGGCGCTGATACTGAGTGTGGTCATGGTCAGCACAGTGGTCACTCCTGCAGGGGGAAGAGGTGGAAGAAAATAGGACGATGAGAGGAGGAATTTGGAGTTAATGCTGTGATATCATAACTTTGGTGAAGTTATGATGCCATGCAATGAGCTCGGGAAGAACAACATCCCCAAATCCATCGTAACCTTTTCTATTTTTGTCTGGTTTGGGAACTTGACCCTGGTGTACTGTTTTAAATGTCTTAGTTGTGTTTGTATTTCTTCCAGCCCTGAATGCAACCAATTGAACTTCAACATAGTTTCCATGCAACGAAGACATGTTAAGGCAAAGCACACAAAGAAAAAAACAACACTTTATAAGGCTGTTTAGTCATAATTGTCGCCCATGAAGACATTATTATTTCTCTTTCCTTTTTCATTTTCCATTACAGTATGGCTTTTGAACGTTAATGGATAATAAATAACAAATATTTAGGAAGAGTAACCCAGTGGTGAGGTCTGATTTTTTTTTACTGAAATCAAACTCTAAGCATTAGAAATATTAAAACAGTCCCACAAACCCCTGTGACTGCTGCAGCTGTCTGTGGTCTGTGGTCATTTTGATTTGATTAACGTCAATGTGATTAACAGCAACTGCCAGGATTTAAACATTCCTATAGACGTACAGCCTTTCACCAATAATTTAAGGAATTTTTTTTTTTTCACCATCAGTGACTGCTCAGGGCCTCCCCACAGTCCTTGTATATATTTTCTTATACTGATTAAAATTAAAACAATAAGCTAGCATCATGTCATCGTAAGGCTCATTCAATTCAAATTCAAATTCCAATCTGTTTTGATACATTAACTTAGCTACCTGTCTAGGTGCTTTCAGATTCAAAAGCTCCATGCGGAACATAGGCCATGTGTTTCTGGATTGATAGACATAACCCTGTTAAGCAAGGCTGATACACTACTCTGCAGTGACAAAAAAGTTACTTCCTGATAAAATAACCCAAGACCAGCCGACACAGAACGATGTTTAAATATCATTGAAAAAAGGATGTTGGGATATAGTCGAAATGTCCCCTTTTTACACACCCGTGAAAATACATACTTCCCACACTTGTCCTGAAAAAGCTTCCAGGCGACAACAAATGCTTCTGACTTGCCACTTTCAGCATTACACAGATAAATGACCACCTGGTAGTTCTCCACATGTCAATACCAGTGATGCATCCAGAGGAAGGCTGTAGGAAGGTATTTTATCCTCCACCCTGTAGTATACTGTACAGGTAAGAACCACATACTGTAGAATAGCAGATTCCACTAAATTTCACCTGCCCAATAAGAGTGGAAAGACTGAAGAGTGTACAATATAGATCTGTTGGTAGAAATTATCAGCATGAGTGGGGATACAATAGTACCATACAGTACATTATACAATCCCCTGCAGGATAGCGCAGGGATAATTTGAACTATATTTGAACTGCACTGAAAAAAAGAATGTGAATATATAATCCGATATTATGACATATCCGGTGCACATCCCCAACTGCACATTAACACCCAGTCTTCCTTTTACTCATAAACCTTCCCCTCATGACTGGGTGGTGTGTACCTGTATCACTCCCACACAGCACAGATGTTGTGATTGTTGCCGATTAGAAGCCTTGTTGGGAATCAGGCTCTCATTATCAGCAGCGGAGGTGACGGGGCTGCGTGCCGGCGGAGTTCTAAGCGGGTCAGAGCAAATCTGACGGTGCATTGCTCATCCGCACAAACTACCACAGATGTTTACACACGACAAAAACAACAACTCCAAAATCGGCCCAGAGGCAAAAAACAACAACAACAACAACAACAAAACAAGCGCTACCTGCCTGTCTATGGGACCTCCTGACACTCCAAATGTATGGGGCTGGGAAACAGCTGGCTCTGTACATTCATTATAAATGATGCTGAGGGAAACCTTAGCACACACAGAGGAGCGTGGATGCACGTTCACTGCACGCAACATCCAGTGGAACAGTCGATGTTCGATAAAAGTTTAGATCCCTCACAACAGCAAAACGAATGGCAGGGGATATTTTGCATGCATGGGACTGACTTACCAATACTCAATACCACCAATAGATACACGATGTGGACGGAGACAAAGCGTACCACATTCAACGCTGTGCTCAACTCTTTCATGGGCTCTCGGTTTTGTGCCGTGGCTCGTTTCAAAAGCGGCTGTAAGCATACAGTTTTCCCATTAATCGCATGGCTTTTAATTTTGTTTAATACCCTTTGTGGTAGAGAGAAAAAGAGACGGCGGAAATGTGTTCTATACCTATTTATTTTACCCACTCCTTCAAATCCTCTTAAAGAATTATTAGAGACAAAAAGAAAAACACAAAAATCTTCTTTTCGAATTGTCTTCTTTGAAATTAATCCTTTATGCTTAGCAGATTTCTGACGTCAACTTTGTTCTCATGACCTTTTATTATTGCAAAAAAATCCCTTCTTGATCCACACAAAAAAAAAAAAGAAAAAGCCCTTATGTAATCCCGAGGCTAGGCAAACGAAAGAAAGAACAAAAGAATATTATTTTTGATCTCTCGATGAGAGTGAGATCTCCAAACACTCCGAAAGCAACTGGCAGCGAGCGATTGCATCTGCTCCAAAATGTTAATATTTGCCAGCAGAATTATGAATTATTCTTCCTCTTCCCCCTCTGTTCCAAAGAAGTGTTGGTGATGAATCATTGACTCCTCCTCCTCCCACTATTTTATCACATGCTTTAGCGGTGCTGACTTGGTGCTGCCGCTTCACGAAGCGTAATGGATGATTGTAATATTCTCATTAGTCAAAGCCAAACAAATGATTTGTCACTTGCCGTGAGTGTGAAGGCACCTCTAGTGGATGAGTTGAATCTGCGTGGACTTACGTTTCAGATATTTATAATGAAGCCGCTGCTTCAACGGAGATTAAATGGAGTGAGTGGAACCTCTATGGTTTGATTTGCTCTCATCAAGGTTCCTTTTGTTTTTCCCTCCGGGTTTATTCGGAATCCGTCTTTCAGGGTTAGGCGCTTCCCTCAAACTGCCCATTGGGTGTGGAGCCTGAGATGAAGTGCTTTACAAATAGATCTGACTCACCGCCACACCTATAATTTATCATTTCTCTCAGGCGTGTTTTTGTGTAAAACATTTTAGATCGATTAAAGGTTAATGATCAATTTTGAAAAATTGATGCCGGAACAATGCAGGGATTTTCAAGAGGAATTCCTTTCTTGTCGGATGCACCTTTTTTTTTAATGTGAAACCCCCTCAACCAACGAACAATGGATTCGACAACAATCCGTGTGCACGACAATTCACCAGCGCCATTCCATGCTCAACAAACTATGTAGTACTTCCTCCGACACCAAGCTGAGAATAATAGTGTTTGATAACGGGCAATACTAGGTGAAGGAATACCAACACATGCTACACCAAGCATCTGGAAGGCAGGGCCCCCCTAGGGGTCCGTGTAGGAATTGCAGATGATCTACAGCAAATTATTATTTTTCTGTTTGTATTACATTTTTGTTTTGATTTATTTTGTTTGTTTTACACAAAAAATATATATACTCACCCTCACTAATGACAATGAGTATAGATTTAAGATATTACATTTTTGTGAATTCATATTTGTATAACCTGTAGGGGATCCCCAGCCAGAGCTAATACATCTGCGATCCCCAGCCATAGAGGGTTAAATGACGGGTTTTCCTTTGTTTTACGTATACCAGAAGGAATAAAACATTTAACGTTGTGGAGGGCCCTTCAAGTGTGTGCTGTTTCTGGGATTCGTATAAATTTAACTCGGAAGAGATGACAAGCTTAGTTGTCATGGAAACTATTCCTCCAACTCTCCCAGATTGTTTTATGGCAGAGAAAAAGCAGGTGTTAAATTTTGAAGTAATATTGGATTCCTGTCAAAGCCATTGCTTCAGACGAGAAACTTCTCGTATATGCATGGAAATAAATTTGGATGTGTAGAGCACAGGATGTGTGTGTGTGTGTGTGTGTGTGTGTGTGTGTGTGTGTGTGTGTGTGTGTGTGTGTGTGTGTGTGTGTATCTGAAGCCAAAGTAACAGAATGGCTGTGTGAGTGTGGGAGAGTGTGAATGGGTGTGTGTGTGTGTGTGTGTGTGTGTGTGTGTGTGTGTGTGTGTGTGTGTGTGTGTGTGTGTGTGCGCAGGTGTTTGTATGTGTGTGTCTATTCTTGTGTGTCTGTGTGCTTGTCACCTCCACAAAGGAAGAAGAAAAAAGTTAGTGTATAGTTTTTAGCAATGGGACCTATTTAGGAATAATTTCGAACACTAGCAGGTTGATTCATGATTCATTAGGACGTGACTCTGGAGCGGCTTTCAAATGACTCCATTTGACACGTCTGCCTAATAGACTCCAGGGACTCGCTGTGAAGGCTGTTAATGAACAAAGCTACTGATCTGGAAAGTTCTAACTGGATTAATAGTAGTGTAACTCAATTCTTTGGGAGTCCCCTCTGCTCAATTTAGTTATGTGTGAACAAGCAGTGACACTTGATTTATATCGTACGCTTTTAACAAGGTTTTTGCCTCTTGACTCTCACACACATATGTGTACTCACACAAACACACAGACACACAGACACACACACACACACACACACACACACACACACACACACACACACACACACACACACACACACACACACACACACACACACACACACACACACACACACACACACAGATTTTCTCATATACACCACACAACACACAGGATGATGAAATATGAAATAAAATGTCAAGACAGAAAAATGGCACGGGGAGAGCAAATTGGGGTTGGGAACAAATCTAGAAATCTGAAATGATAGATGACAGGGCGAGGTGAAATGTCTCCCGGTGTGAAGGCAGCCACTCCTGCACTGGCGAGTAAATGGAAGCTATAAGAGCCAACAAGACCTGAAGTTAGACAGACGGACAAACTGATGAAATGTAACTAACTTCATGTTAGAAAGCTATTCAACCAAGCACAACTTAACCATACATTATACCAAAAAAAGCTCTGCTACACATTATCTCATGCCTCATGCCGCCGGCCTGCCTGAAGTCATTCAAGTCTCTGGAAGAGCTCTATGATGGAACGCCCCCTGGTGGCCAGTGCGTCAGTTGAAAACGGAGCGATGGATACTTGGAGAAATTTTGAACGAAAGTGGTTCTTGTCAAGTAAAGTTATTTTGAAATGTTTTTACAGTACATATGTATTATGCATATTTTAGCATATACTGTATATATAACTCAAGACTTTTATTAACATTAAAAAAACATTCACATTGTAATATTTTTTCAAAGTAAATTGAAATGAATGTTCCCACCATTTCTGGTTGTTATGAACAACAGGCAACACAATGTATCCACAAGTCACATTTAATACAATGAGAGCCATAGCAGTTACTACCAGTGTCAAACAAAAAACGACCAGGTTGCAGCAACATCCTGAATATTTTGCCCAATCCCCAAACTACGTCTCGGACACCACCAGCTCATGTATTTCCGAAATATAGTTTGAGCTGCAGAGAATACACAGCGGTTTCTGTACAGATCCAACACTCGATCTGTCGAGTCGCACTAATCTTAATTAATAAATGGGCCGGTGTGTGCTGCTTGTGCGTGCCGCAGCTTGTAGACGTGTCAGTCTTCTGTGACACTGACAGCCGTCCAAGGGAGTCCTCTGGAGTGGATTTCCTCCTGCCTGGCAGCCAATCAGCTTCTACGCTGCCAGGTTCTACCCTTTAGGCCACTGATATATTCACGTTATTGTAACTTTGAATATGGCTTCTCTGAAGAAATTAATTGACGCTGTGGAGCTTCACGGCTGAGAGAATGGCTCATACGTGGGCACACACACACCGACACACACACACACACACACGCATGCACGCACACGCGCATGCACATACACACACACACACACACACACACCACACACACTCACACACACACACACACACACACACACACTCAGTTATCACTTCAACTGCTGCTAACAACACATGGTACGATAAGTGAATGATATACGCAAGCCAACACATGAACTTCAACCAAATATAAATATACAAACATGAGAACATTCATATAAAGTGTCCATCTCCCTCACACACACACAATGAACTAACATAAACTCAACCAACACACACATGCACATAAAGAGTCACTAATTCCATGTCAATCTCTCTTAAGAGGGAGTGTGTGTGACAGAGAGAGAGAGAGAGAGAGAGAGAGAGAGAGAGAGAGAGAGAAAGAAAGAGATAGATTGGGAGCTAGAGGAAATACAAGCAAGTACCATATCATCACCATCAACGACTGTTTTGTTTTTTGTTTTCTTTTTTTTCATTTGAGTCGCAAATAAACTAATTTAACTAACGGTTTTCCACTGCACTGATCTCGCTGTAAACTAATCAGCCCCTTTAATCGGCACAATGATGAATAAGATAACTCTACCCACCGCTGTGTTTTGAAATTGCCTATTCATCTACGGGGAAGGCAGCAGGGTACAGATTTAGTTCCGCGGCTAGACCGTGTGGATGTAATGTTATTTATACAGTATTTTCATCTGCGTCTTTATTCATGTTAACACAATTCCTGTGTCACATTTGAATCATATGTAAGCTCTGCATCAGAGCCATAAAACAGGCAGCTAATTGTTCTTTTTATTTTTCAGCCGTGGAAACTTAGGGTGTTGGCGTTAATACCGTGCCACTGGCTTGGAATAGTCAGTGGATTAAAATAAAGAGTGCGGCCAGGATTACATTCCAACATTTGTAGACACAGCAAATCTGATCGCAAACATAATAGTGTTCTTTCCCATCTTCACCAAGGTTTACAGGGTTTTCATCTCCTTCTTTTGGTGATTGAATTTCAAAAACTGAGATGCAATAAAGAGGCACGAAAATCTTTATTTTTCGAGCTCACCGAACCGTCACTCAGTCACTGACTCCAATCGTTATTGACAGATGCTTCAAAAGGTTAATATGATGGATTAGCAGAAGAAATTCCAGCATGCTTTTCCATCATGAAACTCGAACACCCGAGTGCTTCCCCAAGCGATGTACGTATTCTGCATTAGAAACTAAAATTGGTCAAAAAATATTTGGGCTGGGGTTTCTCTGGTTGCATATGAACACTTGATACTACATTGTGGGAGTTTTGCCACCACACGCCACACAAGTGGCGTTTTCAGCTGTCACTGCGGCACAGAAGACGGGGGGTTTTTAACACCACTTTATTGTAGAGAGTGGGCTAGCTGGAATTAGCCAGGAGCAGATAGAACACGTCATGACAGGGCTCCTCCCCGAGTGTGTGTGTGGATCTGGGCTTTAACCTGCTGCTCGTAGCCCAACCAACGCACAACAGGTATGCAGCCACCCTGGCCCAATCACCTAGATCCAGGTCAGGTGTGGCTGCTCACACCACAAACATTAAGGTATAGTCTACTGGTATTGTGGTTGTTTGCCTACTTCAATTCTCATTGTTTTATAATAATTTGATTGATGGCGAATGATTCTATGTTCAGGCAGAGTTATAAAACCTATATAGTATATAAACAGTAAAAATGTTATCACCCAAAAAGTGACAACATACACAGCTAGATCATAGGAGTAGCAGACTAGATCATATCCTAGAAAGCTCTGACTTAAACCAAATGATTAGGACGAGGATGACAGCTTCAACATGCTCATGGTGACCTATGTCTTTTTAATGATTAATTCAGAGCGGCACTGATGTAACCTCCGTGGCGAGGAGACTCCTGCGCCAAATGATGAATACTTATCACCACAAATGACCTACCTAGCAAAGTGCTGTGCTCTTACTGTGCATGTCCATCTTCTTGCAAACGTGTGTGTGCGTGCGTGCGTGTGTGCGTGCGTGTGTGTGTGTGGCTTGTGAGAAGAACCAGTGTTGATATCATAAGGGACACACACGCCCTAGATACTTCTCTGAATCTAATCTAGGCCATCCTCCTTTCCCCTCTCTGCACGTGACGAGCACCGCAGGTTGCTCGCTGCACTACAAGCACAAGTACACATTTAGACATCCACATTAAAAACCCAAACACATTCAAATGCCGCCCTGTAACCAAACAGAGAGAAGCGGATGTATGAAGGAAGGGTTCGGGAGACACACCACTGCATGAAGGGTAAAAATAAAAACTGCAGTCTGAGTGCAGCACTGGAAGGTCTGGTGCCATAGTTAGAAGCTGGGTATTCTGCTTTTGGGAAAGCTCTTTAAGGACGGGAGAGAGAGAGAAAGAGAGAGAGAGAGAGAGAGAGAGAGAGAGAGAGAAGAAGAAGAAGAAGAAGAAGAAGAAAAAGAAGGAGTGAGCAGGGTGAGGTAACTCAAGGACATTGGGCCTACTGCTGTGCCTCGCTGCTTCAGAGCATGCTGCAGACCAGTGAGAGCTTTTCTTTTGGGCGATGTTACATAAGACCTCGCTTTGACAGACACACAGAGACACACATGCACACTCTCTCTCCCTCTCTCTTCCTCTCCCTCTCTCATACGTAAAACAATACAATACAATTTTGTACAGTAGAGATTCCCCATGCAAATGTGCTCGCTCGCACATACACGTGGAAGTGTGCACAGACGGAGTTGTGGATAAAAAAAACCTGGCGCAAACGCACATACACGCATACATACAGGGGCACACACACACACACACACACACAAACACACAACCATGCTGGAAGATCCAATTGCACACATTCAGGCCACATTACTCTACTGTCACAGGAAGCCCCGTGCCCGAAGTTCCACTGCAGCCAGCCACAACTGATTAAACAACTCGTGTTAGTTCCATTGGTGCAGAGTCAGCCCCAAAATCTCCAAGGAGACTGGAGACGAGGGAAAGAAGGGACATCTTGTTTTTTGCATTTCACCTTGATGATAAATGCAAATATAAAGAGTCCAATGTCACAGCACTCCATGTTTTTTTCTTGACGACATCGATAAGCACTTTCAATTTGATCGGAATCCAAATCCAAAACTCAAAATATATGGAACGCATGGCATGATTCAACCAAATGAACACCTTAAGGACACAGAGTAGGGGTCACAGCAGAGGAACTATTTTTGCAGGTGACTTCATCTGCGGGGCTTTCAGATGTGTGGAAAAACACGGTGCTCTCATTGTGTACATGTAGTACAGAGCGCATTACCAATGCTCTGATCATCTGACGGACAGAAGAATCCACTCAGTGCAGTGGGACGGTCAGTGACAGCTGTGTGTAGGCTGCGTGTGGCTTCTCTGTCATCCAAAAGCTATTGGCTGTAACGTTTTATTTTGGAAATCCCAAGCAGGATTGATTATAGTCACTTGAGTTAGATTAGTTTGATTTGGAGTGAGTGTTTTCACATCAGGCCACATCAGAGCTTCAATGTCATTACTTTTTTTCGTGTTGTTATTGTCGTTTTCCACCCTGACCAATTATTCAACCAATACATACAGTGTGGCTATGACTACAGTCCATATGTATGCTTGGTATATATATAAATTATATAAATTATACTGCACTTTAAAATAAACTAGAATAAAGGAAAGCATGACTCACCAAAGACAGTCCTGGCAGGGACAGACTCTCTGTTGAGCCAAAAGGACACCTGAGAGAGGATGACCGTCATGATGCAGGGCAGGTAGGTCTGGATCACAAAGTAACCGATCTTCCTCTTCAGGAGGAAGTGGGTCGTCATCACCACATATTCTCCTGCAGTCAGCACGAAAAGGACGGCTCAAGAGATTTGCAGGCACAATGACTCATCGTGAAAAAATGAATGTCAGTTTGGGAATAACAAGCAACAGACACCTATGACCGCTGCAACAACTTATTAGCGATTCCCCAAGTAAGCAGTTTTGCACACATATGCCTCCACATGGCAAGAACTGTATGTCTTGCCATGTTGAGGCGATCCTAAGCACTTACTGGATAGAGATAGCAGCCACATATACAAGCCTTTGTCCTTGTGTACTTTAAAACAAGACAGCTCCAAGGCCAGCACGGTGATACTACTGGCATTTTTCTTGTCCGTACGACATTAAAAACCCTATTAGGGACCACAATATGGATATCTGACAGGCTGCAAGTCCCAGTGCTGAGGGCTTTGAATTCTCAGGACGCTATAATTGGCGATCTGGGGTTGTGCGGTAAAACTATAATAACCTTGAATGAGCATCTCTCTGTGCTTACTCCCAAGTGTTTTTTATAAAAGGTTTATAGTAGTATTGTTTCCGGATGCAGTTTTATTGCAACTGAGATTTACTGCAGTAGTTATTGGTGTCATGTATCAACCAGCTCAATAGGCGGGACAGAGGCGATTCATCAGTGACCGAGCCACACGCAGAAAAACACGGTGGGTCATGTAGAGCCAGAGTAGCCTCTGCAACAGTGCTGGAATTAATTAGGTTGTAATAAATAAGACTGTTTTCAATGTTTGACAGACATACACAAGAGGATCAATGCACACTTGATTGATAGCAACTGAATCATTTAAAAAAATCTATTTTCTTAGAAAATCAGCTAATGGGATTGAACTAGTTATCGACACGTGTGAAGCAAGGGATGAACCGTTATTTATTTTCCCATTGAAGCTATGAGTCGTAGCAAACAGGTCACCCAGTTTACGCTGTCACTAATTTTTGCCAGTATCAATTGACCAAAAGAGGAGGAGATGGAATAAAAAAAGCAGCCAGGAGGGAGATGGAGAATCTGGGACATGGCTCCACCTTTGTAAAGCGACCAAGCTAATTCTGTTGCGGATGCGGGCGTGTTTTGATGCAGCTGTCAGAATTCGTGGTGACAGCTTGTTTGTTTTCTGATTTGATGGATAGTGACCAATGCTGAAGGTTTTTTTAGTGTGCAGTGGGTCACTCCTTCTCCTCCAACGTTAGTATGGAGGGGCACTGTTGCGTTTTAATCCAAGAAGAATAGTCGAAACTGCCACGTATTGGTTATAAATGGGGCTGGTTGGCAGATGCCTACCTGTGCTGGACTGCACCACACCAGAATCCACACTCTGCCCCATCAAATCATACTGGTTCAATCTGGACCCGTCCTCGGCCACCACCACCGACTGGGCAGCACCTCTGGTCCACACGTACACCACCTCTGCACGGGTGTAGGCATCTGACAGAAAGAAACCCCCAAAAAAAACAAAGAAAATGTGAATTTTCTTATTTTCCCAAAGAATCCAAGTACTACAGGTACATCTTTATAGATCCAAAATTGCTGGCTTTCTATATTATAAATAGAGAGAGTATATACAATATGTATACTGTATACATAATACATAATATGTGACTTCCTCTACTCATCCGGTATGCTTTTTTAGAATGTTCTCTTCTCTTATTTCATCTCTTATGTTCCTGTCTTGTCCCTTCCTTTGTCCCTTTTCAAAAATGCACCAGGTTTCCTCTCATCTGATTTTATGTCAATTCGACATGCCTCGTCCGGACTTATCAGGCCTCAGGAATCATGTCTCGGGGTCTCACCTCATCTCGTGTCAACGGGAAATAAACAAACGGAAACCCGACGGGACAGCGACGTGAAGAAAAGAAGAAGGAAAGGGAAAGGCTTGGATTTCCTCTGGCATCCCGACCTGTCAGAGCTGCAGTGTGACTGCGGAGAGAGCGGCTGGGGAGACTGCAGACTGCAGCATCGGGGAAGGGAGCTCATCACTGAAATATTTACGGAATGACTGTTGGAGGCTTTGCCCTCTTTTAGTTTAGACAGAACAAAGAGGTGCAGACACAAGCTCAGCTCTCCAGCTGTCTTACTTCATCTTATCTTATTATTATTTTCTTTTACCGTTTCAGTTTGTCTTTTTTTTCCCCACTGGGGTTGTTTCATCACACGCCCTTCTTCCTCCCATCCCCTATATCGCCTGTCTGTCTTCTCCTTTGCTTTGTCCCACTCTCCCCTTGAACTGAGTTTGCTTAGTCCAAGTCACCCTCTCAATCTCCCCTGGTCTGTTTATGTGCCTCACGCTACGATGTTACGTGTTCCCATTAAACACAATGATAGATGAATGTTGAAATGTGAATCGGTTTTTTTCCCTCAAGCTCTCTTTACATGATTCTTTCTCTCTCTCTCTCTCTCTCCCCCCCCCCCCCTCTCTCTTTCTGTAATCTCCCGTGCTCCCCCTCTCGCTCCGGTACCATTTAAGGATGACTTGAGGTCGGGGGAAGCTGGCAGTGGCGAGCAGCTGGCACCAAGTTCTGAAAATATGACAGGGAGTGTTGCCTTGGGTAAACACAGGTCTGTTTGCCGCACGCCAGTCACGGCCTTGCCAGGGGGTCAGGGCTGGTGCGGCTGGCGGCGGCGGATCGGGGGGCCTTGGAGGACACCTCCTCTGGGAGGACAGCTGTTACCAGCCTCTCAGCCCCCATCAGGGACTGGTGCTGGGGTCTCGCTTCCAGTTGGATAGCGTGGCGCTAGTGAATGTATGTGTGTGTGGGTGTGGGTGTGGAAGTGGGTGTATGTAAGGGTGTGGGTGTGTTTCACGCACGTGCAGAGGGCGGGGCGGAGGGTGCCCGAGCACCTGCCCCTTTGCCCCATGGTGCAATTTTTTATCAGGCCCGGTTGTTTTTAAGCGTCAATGGGCATCGAGGTGCGCAATGTGCGCACAGTGGAGAGCAGAATACACCCTCTTAACGTCTCTGCACAGGCCTGTAATGTTTGTAAGTGTGTCTAAGTCTGTGTGCATTTCCATAGATACATATGGATCTGTGAGTGCGCATATGTGTGTGTGTGTGTGTGTGTGTGTGTGTGTGTGTGTGTGTGTGTGTGTGTGTGTGTGTGTGTGTGTTTGTGTGTGCGTGTGTTTGTGTGTGTGTGTGTGTGTGTTTGTGTGTGTGTGTGTCTGTGTGTGTGTGTGTGTGTGTGTGTGTGTGTGTGTGTGTGTGTGTGTCTGTGTGTGTGTGTGTGTGTGTGTGCGCATGAAAGGGGGTACTTACAGCTGCCAAACTTCAGTGGACAGGCGTGGGCGTCCATCGGGAAGTCTTCCAGGTGCATGGGACATTCAGCTCTCACTGTGAGCCTGCGGAGACATGGGAGGACAATGAGCGGCATGGAAAACAGAAAAACAGAGTGTGACGAAGAGGCTGAAGACGAAGAAGAAGTAAGGGCAGTCGTGTTCCCAACAAGAGAAAAACCAGGACTCTGAGCTACAACAAACATGCGGTGCTCCATTCTCTCTGTCGCTCAGCACCTTCTAATTGCAGCCGCTTTGCCCCAACCCGACAGACAGCTGGGTGAAAAACAGCATGTCAGAGCGTCCGTGACACACTAATCTACCATCCATCCGTCACTGCTCTCATCCGGAGCAGCGGCGGAAGCCCCTCCCGCGGCCCCTCCCCCTCCAATAAACACACTACATTGAAATGCTTTATGGCACAGGAGTCGGCCCTCTCAATCCGGGTCAAATATTTATTTTTGTTCATAGATCAATGTTTCTATTGGGATTTTAATATTGCTGCCAATTGTCTATTTAATGATAAGTTTTATTTTGGTTTTCTATAAAATATGTAGTTACAGATACATGAATAAGCTATAAGCTATACATTCTCAGTGTCTCAGAAATTACCCTCAGATTATTATCTGAAATAATAATAACTATTATATATATATATATATATATATATATATATATACAGAATATCTTGATGTACCTCATGGTGTAGAGCAGCGTGCCTTCCTCTGTTATCCGGAGCAGCTTGTTGGGCATGGTCATGTTGTGCGCCACCGACTTCTTGCCATTGTGGAAGAAGGTGTCTGGGGTCCAGATCTTGCTCGCCATCAGGTTGTTGAGACGCAGCACGGCCATGGGGCCTTTGAACTTTAACCTCTCGTCCTTCCAGCTCTGTCTGAAGAACACGTCTATGGTGTACTCCTATTGGGCGAGAGGGGAGAGAGAGAGCGAGAGTGAGAAAGATAGAGAGCGAGAGAGAGAGAGGGAGAGAGAGAGAGAGAGAGAGAGAGAGAGGGAGAATAAATAAATAGAAACAAACAAATACAGGCAGAAAGGCATAGACATGGCGATGGCAAGGAGCCAGATGTCATCCTCCTCGCGGCTGTTTTTGTATTTCTTTTGTATTTTTTAAATGATTTTATTTTTCCAATCCCTAGCTGGGTTTGCTGACAGAGAATGCTGACTAATCCAACGTTTTTCCTCTCCTTTTTTTAACGTATGTTTTTTTTGTCCTCTCACTATTTTGTCGTTCTCTTTCTCTTGTCACTTTGGCTTTCTTATGTGAGCCGTGCCCTAGTTTCCCTGCTGGTAACTGTCTGCTCATGTCACACTACGTGTGTCAAATCGTGCATATGTTCTCCCCCGTATATATATATTTTTTCATTTCTTTTTGTATTTTTTTTTTCAACCCAATGGTGCTGCTGCCAATTCGAATGGAAACAAATACAAAATATGGTAAATGAAGTCACTTAATTTACAAACGTTAAAGAATAGATTAAAAATCTGCAAATGCGAGTTTTCATAGGGTAAATGGTCAGGGGTCGCGTAAAATGTGACCGGACTGATAAAATGACTCAACATTTAATGCCAGTATGGTCCTTTAACATCTACCTAATTTAAATGTTGTCTATTAATTGGTTACCCTGCTGCTTTTATTACAAGGTTCGGGTGTAAAGGATCAAGTGGGCATGTTAATGAAGCAAGAACAAAGAGATGCTTGTGATCAGGTTATTTGGTTCAATATAAGGCAAAAGTAGCTTTTAGCCAAAGGGACATCGTGATAATCATTCCTGTTAAGCAACGGGGGACATTTTGGCATTCAACAATCTAAATTGTAGTTGACCTAAAAACTGAGCCTTGATAAATTAGGAAGACATTTCATTTTGAAGCCTGCTAACGACCACTGCTGATAGCGGATTTTAATGGTTCCACACTGACACAGCAAATACAGCCGGGGAAAATTAGGGTGTAGCCCTGTGTTTTGGTCTTCTTCCTTCACCCCCTTTCCTATTTTCTCTCTGCATGTGAGATAATTAGCTTGAGCCGAAACAGCGCTTCAAGGTAATGGACGAGGAATGGAAAATGAAAGTCGGTGTTAGGGAATTGGGGAGAGCTTTTTTCTCGTCCGTGGCGCCTTCTGGGTCGGCCGCTCTGTGCAACTTAACAAAGAAGAGGAGCCCTGGTGTCAGCCCGCACAATTAACTGAGATTATATCAAAAAAATGTACACCAACTTCTAGAGAATGGAGCAGGAGTCGCTCTTACTCGCTTTGGTTGTTGTTTCAAAGACGATGGCGAGGGAGAGAGATGTTGGCGGGGAGGCGAGTGGGCGTTTAAATTGCGTGCAGTAAAAGATGAGGCAATTGATCTAGAACTCATCTTTAAATACACTGTCCATTTCAGAGGACACTTTCAAAGAGAAATCTATCCAGCCATTGTTTGTAGTGAAGACGTGAATATACAGGTTTACTTAGTTACTTATTTTGAAATAACCATTAATAATTTCACTTGAACCTTTTCTTTCTCATTATTTAATTTACTGGCAGATGACCAACTGATGGGCGTGCCAAAACAAAGTGGTTACGTTTCATCATCATCTCAAAGCACAAATACGGATTGAAATTAAATACAAGTTGAGCAAGTCAAACTTTGGAAAACATCTAGATTGCAGCAGTTGGTTTTTGAAATAGGAGGAATATTAACTAGGATTACCCAAAGCAAGGCCCATCACTTATAAAGATTAGTGATGGGCCTAATTATAAAAATTCTGATGAGGCAAATGAGGCCCATGTATATTGTACCTCTCTCACTGGATCACAGTATCAACAATTTTAAAAAAGTATTAAAAGATCGCCCTAAAGAATATAAAAAAAAACCCTCCCATTTTTCCTCTCTTTACAATGACAAGGTACTGTCTATGAAAGATCGCAGACAGTTCCACACAGGGTGGCACAAACCCGTACCGTTCCAATTCATGGGATGCAACAAATGTCGAGCTGCAAATTAAAAGTCAATCAAGTGGGATCAAGTTTATGTCTGCGGCCGGCAAATTACATAGGATGGGATTAAAAGGCTGCGCACCAATAGAAACATTTCATGCACCCGACATTTAGAACTCACGCATGGGAATTTAATGAGGATGATGAATGATGAACAGCCAATCTCCTAAACATCCCATCCGGTTAGAGTCCACCACCATCGAGACGACTGAGAGTGGGAGGACGGGGGAGGGGAGGGTAGGGAGGGTGACATGTAGGGATAGGGACAGGGGGAGCAGTGACATTTAAAAAGGCGAGGGTGGGGGACAGGCTTACCATGTCGTGGTCTGAGACTGGCCCGATACTGGTCACGAAAATGTCAGTCTTGACTTCGGTTACACGCTCTGTTGAAGCAGGAAATTGGGAGAGTGAGTGTCCATCAGCACCTCTCATTAGCCACTACCTACCTGTTAATCCAAGACCACACGGCTGTAACCTTTAGTCTGTTCATCCTTATTTTAGCCTTATTTCTAACACAGCGGTTAGTTTACACACACACACACACACACACACACACACACACACACACACTAAAAATTAAACTCCTTAAATGCCAATTTTAAATGTCGATAACCATATATTTTCAGGCATTGTTTCAGTGTCAGTGCCATTAGCAAATGAGTTCAATCTCTTTATCAATTCTCTCGCCCCTCGTGTGTGTCCGAAAATATAAACCATGGAGGCGTTGTAAATTGTACACATGAAAAGGATCCACCGAGCGTTTTCTCCAGGGGAGTGGTATTTAAGCAGAAATACATTGTCACTATCCAGAGTGGTTTTTCGTCTGTCTCTTTCGCTCTCTCTCTTTAACAGCATTTTATTGTAAAACACCTCCTCCAGAGGGTGCCGCCATATAACTGGAGAGGTTGATGGAAGCTATTTTGCTTTTTTTCCCCATAAGACAGCAAAAACAGCTGAAGGATAATGGCCACGTTTAACATGAAATATCCAGGAATGACAAATGAACACCACACTTTATAGCTCGAAATTCAGATGCCACCACAGCTCCCAAATTCTGACTTTTATTTTACCATTTGAGTCACGATTTGATTTACATACCTCCTAACCCGGGCCGGAGGCGGTTGTCATAGCCGTCCAGAAGGCTGTCTAAGATCTTGGTGAACACAGTGGTGTTATCTTTCTGCTCGTCTGTCATGCCATTCTGCCCAGAGCTGGAAAATTAACAAAAGAAGACAATTCGACAGTCAAGATTAGAAAGTACCATTACCAGATCCTCCAGTGCTGTCCCCAAAACGTTCACCGACGTGCAGGAGAACAATATGTTTTCATTATTTTTAGGAAGCATAAATCGATGTGGGCCATGTCATTGTCGTAAACCCAATGAAACAGCGTGTGTGGAAAGAGAAGAACTCAGACAGTCATTATGTTACGTTACACCTGATACTCGACCTGAACGCAACAAATATTATTGTCATTTCAAGAATTTGCATGATGTGAAGGAGGGGAGGATTTAGAAGAATAAGTGAATAAATCCACCAAGGTAAACTAATGAGAAAATCCCACCAAGCAGAATTCTCTTGGTACTTCAAAAATCAACTACTCTATTTTGATAATAAAAGAAAATAATAATCTGAATAATTATCATAATTTAAATAATGGCACAACAGCAAAACAAACGCACGCACACACACACACACACAAAAACACACACACACACACACACACACACACACACACACGCACAAACACACACACACACACACAGAAATTATTTATACCTCAATATGATCTTTTAAACTGTAAAGAGCCTCACTGAATGCACTCTTTGAACAGCATGAAACAAAATGCTTCAAGGGATGCTGCAAGCGCTCACAATCAGTAATTGTGCACGCAGAATTTTTTGCCATCTCAACTCATGCATATTTCAGCACACTTATCAGTTGAAATACCGATTTGAATCCTATTGTGTTTTTTAACACAACAGTAGGATACCACATTCGTACCTGTGATTCTGCATGCGTTGTGTGTGTGTGTGGGTGTGTGTGTTTGTGTGTGTGTGTGTACCTTCCATGCACGGTTTACAACTGCCAATGGAAAAACATTTTCATGTAAATTGTTTACAGGTGTGTTTGCATTCACATTCAGTGTTTCTTATACAAATGATGCACAATCCATGCATGCATATGATTTTGCATATATGTGTATGTTTGTATGTATTTTGTTCACATGAATTCCTGTTTTCTCTGAGAATGAGCTCGTAAAAAAAAGACTGTCATAAATAATTGTGCGCCCCTATGCAATCCTCCTCTCGCTCCCTTCCTCTGCCAATGGCATAGTGCACTCGTGCGACGGTGTGCTAAATAAATCCAGGAGCGTGTTTGGGAACAAGCTCCCACATCAAGGAGAGAGGGAGGTCATCAAGATTAGTTAGCAAAAACCTGCAATGGCAGGAAGAATGGAAGGAGGGATGACAGGTGTGTCTGGGAAAAAGTGTGAGACTTTCTCTGGGAAAGACAATTGGTGAAGATAACTGGAGATGGAGGGAAAGGAGGGAGGGGAGCGAAACAGAGGGAAAATGGGAGTGAGAAAAGGTTAAGATAGCAAGAAGTTAAATTCAAATTAAAGAGCGTTCAAGAGCAGAAAGAGAGGGCGTGCTAGAGGGAGGAAGAGAGAGCGGGAAAGAGAGAGAGCGAGAGAGGGAGAGAAAGAGAGAGAGCGGAAATAGAGGAGAGTGGGGGATCATAGCATTAAATGTAAGCTGCAGCACATTTAGATTTTCTAAATAGGAATGCTCTTCCTGCGTTGCGCATGAATTTATGGAGTGAGGGGGTTAATTCCACGTTTCTGACACCACTTTCCCAGAATTCACTAAAATCCCTCTGCCATGCCATGTGACATTCTAATTTATTTATATAATTAAGGGGCCAAATCCGTATAAAAACTCATACAATTTCAGTTAAAAATATCCAACAGCGATGTGTTCTCCAACTGTGAGAAGTCCATCAAATGCCACCGTAAGAACAAGGTAAACTGCAGGCATACAAGGTCATCTGTCACGGAAAACAACCAAAATATTTGAATCTATCTATTTCTTATGTTTTTGGTATACCCCTCCTGCTATCGCCTGCTCGTCATTTCTGAAATCTTTTCAGCAACTGTGATACTCAAACCCCAGAGAGGACATACTCTTGTTACATCCTCAACCAACACAGGAACACAGGGAACAAGCACAGATCCCCCTTTGGCGCTCTAAGGATCACAAATAATTTAAATTCACCCGACGAAGGAGAATATTTGGATAGATGGGTGGCAGTGTGGGGGGGTGGGGGGGGGGGCGTTATTGGGGTTGCGGTTGGCAGAGAGTGAGGGAGAAGGGAAAACAAAAAACATACAAACAGATATTGCATCAGGGAAACCAAGATGAAGCAATGTGTTAATATGCCAGCCTTGCCAGGGGCCACCTCCTCCTAAAACATTGTACACCATCACCCTCTACAGGTCATCGGAACAGCAACAAGGCTGCTCACTACCCCCAAACCTCTCTCTCTCTCTCTCTCCCCTTCTTTTATTCAATCTCTCTCTCTCTCTCTCTCTCTCTCCCACACCGACACACACACACACACGCACACGCGTGCACACGCATGCCAGAACGCTCTCTCTCTGTCTCTTCCTCTCTCTGCTTCCTTTCTTGCTCTGGGTAACTCTGGGTCTGTGGAAATCTACAGTAATTATGAGGCAATTTCTTTCGTTGGCGACATACTGTAGCAAAGTGCTAGGTCTTCCTGATTACTCTCTCTTGGAAATCCCCCAAGGTGTGCAGCAGTGTGTGTGTGTGTGTGTGTGTGTGTGTGTGTATTCCATTGTTGGACAAGTGGGTTGGATTATACAGTAAATCTTTGGGTGATAATTGCTCTGCAGTTAACAGTAACAGCTCCTCGGTGAAGTAATCATCATGTTTTTATTTTCTTAAGGTGTGTGGGGGGTAGGGTGCTGGATGTGTAATTTACCCCCTTGTACTCCAATGCAGCAAACCCAGTAAATCACACCTTACTGTAGTACTGTAGTGCCGGCTCTGAAATTTAGTGTGGCCTAAACCTGAGTGGCAAGTGATTTATTAGTCAAATGATTTCTGCTTGTGTGCGTGTGTAACAGTGAAGCATGTTTGGCTCTACATTTCAAACAGGGAACCTGCCGCATGGCTCACGCATGTACGCATCTCCCGCTGCACTGTGGCATTTGAAATGGAAAGTGTGCCGTACGTGGACGCATTATCTCGGCACTGGAGCACTTGTCACGGAGAGGGTAGTGAGCCGGACCATCTCAATACATCACCCTCATCAAGTCAACTCCAACGACTGCCCCTGACAGTGCCACTGAATAATTCAGCCTCGCAGATATCTCAAATCTCTGCTGGATTCACAAGAACCAACATGAGACTGGAGCCCCATACGAACCCGAGCGCTAGCAGATGGGCCTCGACACATTTTGGTTCCAGAGCCAATGCTGCTTCGAATCCACGTGTTGAACGTCTGATTGGTTTACATGCTTATTTTGGGTGCGATTTCAAAGTTATCCACATTAATCCTGCAAGTGGATTCAGGTTCAGGTGTTTTGAGGTGTGTTGCACGTGAATGTCTGTCATTAGAACCATGTGGGGATTAACACTGTAGCAGTGACATGACTGCAGGTCACATTTCTGTCATCTCTCATCCCGTCTGTCTCATTGTCTCTGTGTCTCTGTCTTTCCTTCCCCATTAAATTTTATCACTCTCCCCGGCGCCGTCACAGCATCCTTTCTCCGTTACTCTTTCTGATTTTGGTCACACAAAATCAGAAAGAGAGACGGAGAAAAGATCAGAAGATCCCAGCATTTTAGCATGGTGGCGTGTGTATGTACATTTGCCATCACACAGTCCAAAGGAAAACCAAAAAAAAGAAAGGGACGTGTGTCGTATGTACCAGAACAACACGCTGTCAGACACGTCATCTACAACTCTGAATAATCTAGTTCCTTACTGTCCCACAAGACCATTGAAAATAAATAACAAACAAAACCAAAAAACAAGCGTGCAAAGCAATGGTGGAATGGATAATTGCTATTTTAAGTTTCAAACCTTTTCATTTTCTACCTGTCGTGTTCCAATTGTTACCTCAAATTATAGAGCATATTGTACACGTGTCTTGTGGGATTGCCCTAATTACAGTTGCGAGACAACAGGCAGAGTAACCAAATATCCAGCCACAAAAAGTGCAATATATGTTAATCAAAGCTACTTCTCACTCTGGGAGGTGGATTGATATTGGGTGTGTGACAGTTGGCTGACCAACTAACAGACTGACCGACCGACTGACTTGCTAGTCGAACGACTTGCAGACGTGGCAATGAGTGATGCAGCTCGGCATGAACGGATGTTTGTGCTTCTTAACACAATCTATTCTCATTCTCCTCCTTGTCGGGGGGCTCTCAAGAGATTAATAAGGTGTCTCCTCCATAACTAGAACACTGAATGCATAACTGTGTTCTCTTCCCATAGCGTCCCAATGTTCCTTCTTGTCTATGTAGGCCATGTTTAGACCTATCGTGCTGAATAAGTTCCTGCTCATATTCCTGTTACCGCATCATGACTAAGAACGATTGGCCAGCATTAACACAAAATAGCCCTTAGACATAGACATCTAATTATTATAGAAAATATCTTGTTGGATTTCTTGGGTCTAATGTGTCTTAATGGATACGTCTTTGTATATTTTGAGTGCATTTGTACCACTATTATACTTAATACTACTACTAGTGCTAATAGTAGTGAATATAATGATGTCAACATCAATTCCCACATAAAGTATGGTATGCATTCTTACCTTTTACCACCATGTACAATGTTAGCTGTAAGCAAGCAGGCTAACAGACACAGCAAGGCCGTCCTGCTCCATCCACCCATGGTTGCAATATGTAGACCCTTCACTGCTGGAGGACTAGGGGAGAGAGAGAGAGAGAGAGAGAGAGAGAGAGAGAGAGAGAGAGAATATCATTAGACAGTAGGAGCCAATGCAGAGGGTTGAAACATATTATGTCTAACATTTGATCCCCTGTCCAGACATGCACAGGTGTGCTGGAGCACAGGGAGCAGCAGGAGGTGAAGGTTGCTGTGGTGGGATTTCATATCCGCTCCTCCTCCTCATTTTTGGCTCCGCGCATACGGGAGGTTCCCGGCATACACATCGAGGGTCTGCTGACGGCATATGAATCAAACTAAATGGCTTTTTTGACACATGCGGTACAGGGCACTACACTCCCAGCTGACACACACATACACATGAAGATAAAGCGCGCACGTCCTCCCTCGTGTTCATGTGTCACACCGAATGAACCTGAAGCTGAACCTCCACCGCAACTAAGAGGGAGAGCAATTCAAATTGGGAGACAACATGCCTTCATTTTAACTGCGAATAACAGTGACCTTATTCACGCTCGTGCATTATATACAGATGATTGCATTATAAACAGGAATAAATCATGAGGCAACACATGCCTCGACCACATAAAACCGTGCGTGAGGCTGTAGCACCTGTGCACAGCAGTCTCTGCTCCGAACCCGCATTGTAAAACGCGACGTTATACCGCAATATCAAACCAAATACACCACATAGTCCGCTCCTCCGTGGACTTCTATGGGTATTAATTCCCACCTTTCAGAACACAATCGACGTTTCCGCGGGTGGACCAATGCATTACTTAAGAAACGCGTTGCATTCAGCCTACACAAGCGCAGCCGACACACACAGCGAAGAAAACGACGCCTCCTTCTCCAAATACTTGCGTCTGCTGCTCCCAAGGTGTACTTGCAGGACGAGAGTCGAAGGACACAGACAATCCAGTTGTACGAGGTTCTTATGAAGCTTGATGGATGATGCAGATTAACGGGAGAGAGGGAGCGAGAGAGAGAGAGAGAGAGAGAGAGAGAGATGGGGGTGGGGGTGGGGATTGCAAAATCCTGCAAAATCCCGCACACCGCACTTTCTAAGTTATTCTCTGGATCCGGATATCGACATCGTCCTCCGCATTATATCAATAGCTCGGCTCCAAGGGGAGACGGTTAGCATGCCAGCGGCATCCCCTTCACGGCGCTTCGGTCCGCCCGTGCGTGAGTGCGCCGCGGAGTAATTAAGCGACGGACTCGGTTCTATTTGGAGCGCTGTCCGTGGTGCTGAAACCCTCCACACACACACACACACACACGCACACGCACACACGCACACACACACACCGATCGCTGGTTAAGACACACACTCTAGCGGTGAACAACGACCCCCACGCACCCCCGTCCAAAACCAAACTCTCCTCTTAGAGCAGAACTCAGCATCCTGCCCAAAGCCAACCAAACCCCCGCCCTCCCAACAAGCGAGAAACGCGCTGGGGATAATCGGCGACGACGGTACTCACTCAACAGCAGGCGAGTCGTGGATATTTGCTTTGTTCTCGTTGATATATTTTCAAACTTTTGGGTGAAAATCTTTTTTTTTTTTCAGCCGGATTGAATGAGGAGGGGATAAAAAAAAAGAAAAAAAAAACCTTCTATGATCTCAGATCTGACGAACTGTGGCTGGAGGCTGGAGGAGAAGCGGCTGCTGGAGTGTGCGCAGGTCTCACACACAGTGCGTCCAGTGCGTTCATTGGTGGCGGCGGCGGTTGCCGGAGTGAGTTGAACTCAACAACACTCCTCTTCTTCCTCACAAAACTAGTGATTTCTGATTCTGGTCCAAAGGCAGAGACTGAGACAGCCCCCCCCCCCCCCCCCCAACCTCCACCCCCCGCTCATCCCCCCCCCCCCATCACCACCGCCACCACCACCAGAATAAACGGTTTTGTTTAATAGGAACAATGGATCAGTGCATAGACGATGCTTCCAATTATTTTCGGAAAAGGGAAGGTGGTACCAATCTAATATGAACACCAAAGACCAATCCCCCCCCACCCCCTCCCATTTTTAAATGCAGCACAATTTAACTTCCACTGCTGTCGCCCCTAATCTCTTTTTCAGTGGCTGCAAAATAAAATCCTCTTACATTTTCAAACGGATCCCTTGTTTTTCCTGCTTATTTTCTCATGTCTCTTTCTCCCTGACCTACCGAGACGTAGGATATGGCAATTCACAATGAGCAAAACGGACCTCTCATGGTGGCATTTGACAAGAAAATACAACAAAATGAATAGCGAGGAGCAAACAGAACAGTCTGTACTTACTGATACTGGAAATGTATTATTATCAGGGTGGAAAGCGCGCGAAGGCACCTCCGAAAATGGAGAAATCCCAATTCCTTTCCTCTCTCTCTCCCCCCAAAAAACATCCACTTGAATCCCGGATCACTCACCGTCTCCTAAAAGCCCGCGGTTTGCATGGAGACCAGATATTCTGCTGCGATACCCGAGCCGCTCCAAACTGAGCGCGGAGCTGTGCGCGGAGCTGTGCGCGGAGCTGTGCGCGGAGCTGCAAAAAAAAAAAAGAAAAAACCTCCCGATCATCATCATCATCATCATCATCATCATCACACTGAGCGTGTATTTTTGTAGTCGTGTTGCGTATTTCAACGTATAAACTACAAATCAGAGGACATTTTCATTGACACGGGGGGAAGCCAGAGGGGTTGTATGCGCTTTAATGTTCATATTGGATTTTTGGTCGCGTGGTCCCTTTCGTTGTTGAATTGTATTGTCGATGTCGTTCATTGCGATTGTTTCCGCAAGTCACTTGCCCAGCAGCCGCTCGTTGTTCGACGCTTCTACCCAACATAGCACTGCAGTGCAACGTGTGCGCGGTGCCTCGTCACCCCGCGGCTATCACAGTGCGTTGTACGTGATTAGTTGTCGAGGAACGTCACGGCTTCACATGCGTCGGTATTCAGTGAGGTCCCTCTCTCTCGCTCTCTCTCTCCCTCTCTCTCCCTCTCTCTCTCTCGCTCTCTCTCTCGCTCTCTCTCTCCCTCTCTCTCCCTCTCTCTCGCTCTCTCTCTCTCTCTCTCGCTCTCTCTCCCTCTCTCTCGCTCTCTCTCCCTCTCTCTCCCTCTCTCTCCCTCTCTCTCTCTCGCTCTCTCTCTCCCTCTCCCTCTCTCTCCCTCTCTCTCTCTCTCTCTCCCTCTCTCTCCCTCTCTCTCTCTCTCTCCCTCTCTCTCCCTCTCTCTCCCTCTCTCTCTCTCTCTCTCCCTCTCTCCCTCTCTCTCCCTCTCTCTCGCTCTCTCTCCCTCCCTGTCCCTCTCTCTCGCTCTCTCTCCCTCTCTCTCCCTCTCTCTCGCTCTCTCTCCCTCTCTCTCGCTCTCTCTCCCTCTCTCTCGCTCTC
>NC_137200.1:4810125-4815125 GCF_960531495.2 Zeus faber
GGGACTGAAGCACTGCATGCTACATGTGCCCCTCACACACAGCATGATTACGTCATCTATGTAGGCCGTGGTGTATGCTACATGCCGATGCAGGATGCGGCCCATAAGTCTCTGAAAGGTGGCTTGGGCACCGAACAACCCGAACAGAAGTGTGCGAAAGTAATACAACCCAAAGTGGAGAACGCCAACATTTCCTTGACTCCTGAAACAAGGGAATCTGCCAGTAGCCCTTGGTTAAATCTAGTGTCATGATAAAACGAGCCGTACCTAACAGGTCCAGATGTTCATTGACCTGGGGCAACCTCCGGCCCCAACTCATCCCGCTCAATGACTGCCGTGGCCAGAGCCATGAATGACCCCTCCCTCCCTCCATTCTTTTAAGAAGGTCAGGATATAAATCTGCATCACCCCCTCGCCTGTCAGACCGTTCCACCTCATAATCTACATATCCAAACCGCTGTGTAACCACAAAAGGGCCCTTGCCACTCCCTTGACGTAGGGAGCGAGCTAGACATAGGGATCAACAATTACATCTTGTCTCCCGGTGCAAATTGTCTGAGACGAGCCCCCCGAGTGTATAAGAAGCGCTGACGTTCCTGAGCCCCGAGCAAATTCTCCCTGTGACAGCTGTCCCAGCTCGTGTAACTTTCCCCTCAGGTCCATCACAAACCCTACCACATTCTTACTGATGCTAGGCTCTTCCTCCCAGTTTTCTTTAATTAGGTCTAGCAGCCCCGGGGTCTCCTGCCGAAAATGAGCTCAAAGGGAAAAAATCCTGTGGAGGCCTCGGGAATCTCCAGCACCGCAATCAACAGGGGGTCCAACCACTTGTCCCAATTACGGCTATCGTGGTGGACAAACTTCCAAATCATTTTTTTCAGCATTTCATTAAAGTGCTCCACCAGACCGTGAAGCGGTGCGAATTGAGCAGACGCCCAATAATTCGTAAAGTTCCCAAAGTGTGCGTGACATAAAGCCCTGGTCGGTCAGGATTTCCTTCGGAATCCTGAATCTGGAGTCGACCTGAAACAGCGCCAGGCCACATTTTTGGCCGTAATACTGAGCAGGGGAACTGCTTCAGGCTATTGGGTTGCATTATCTACTAGGACTGATTATTTTCTGCAATGTTGTGTCGTGTCCGAGGTGACTGGCCATCGCTTTATGGAGAGCCGCCTGGAAAAGCATTTCCTGGCAGGTTTTCGGAACCACGGCCAAAGCCCCAGGTTGAACCAGGTTTTGCTGGACCATCGGCTGTTCAAATATATATATATATATATATATATTCTGTATATATACTATATGCCAGATACTAGGACGGATACATGGAGAGAACTTATTTCCCCCAAAAGGATTATAGCATACAAAATCAATAAAAATAATTATAAAATGTGTGTTTTGAAAATAAAAGTAGAGCAGTGGGCCCATAAAAACATAAATAACACATTGATGATACCCAGGAAGAGTGAGAGACACCAATTAATAATTTCCCTAAATGCTTTAAGGTTCAATCCCTCACTTTCATCAATTTGCTAGAAATATTGCCCATCAAAGGAAGCCAGAGGAACTACACTGACATCACCAAACGTGACTGTGATACCGGTGGTTTGGTAGCTGAATGCTTGTCCATGCTCACATAAACTCAAATGATGCAGGTTGAGGGTGAGGAGCATTTCCTGTTTGAGAGCTTGAAATCTCAGCAGCCGTTTAAGTTACGCACATGGTCAATCGGGGCAACAAGTGAATTAAATATGACTTATTGTACCTTTCAAATTATTCCCTCACATTTTAAACAATTATTTGGGTCATTATTGTAATTCAGGTTACTTGAACTAACATCTTTGAGTAATTTTGATGCAGGAATCTCTTTCACATTTATTTTTACTCATTCCTTTGAGCATTCCTGATCGCACGCCATCTCCTATCAGTCTGTTTCCACAGGGGGATTTAGGAAAATAGAAGTGGCTGTCTCTCTCTTGCTCCCCCTTTCGGTTTCTGTGTGCTCTCTCTCTCATCCCCCCCCCTCTCTCTCTTTCTCTCTCCCTCTCTCGCCCTCTTTCTCTCTTTAGATAGATAGATAGATAGATAGACAGATAGATAGATAGATAGATGGATAGATAGATAGATAGACAGACAGACAGATAGATAGATAGATAGATAGATAGATAGATAGATAGATAGATAGATAGATAGATAGATAGATAGATAGATAGATAGATAGATAGATAGATAGATAGATAGATAGATAGATAGATAGATAGATAGATAGATAGATAGATAGATAGATAGATAGATAGATAGATAGATAGATAGATAGATAGATAGATAGATAGATAGATAGATAGATAGATAGAAAAGGAACAATAAATAATGAACAAATCCCATTATAATGTCAGAAATTATTCTAGTTTGCATAAATATAGACAATAACAATAATAACAATATCAGTATTACATTATTGTTGATTAATGTGTATGTGTATATGCTATTTTGTGGTTGTGTTTCATATCCAAATAATACAATTATTACGTGAGGAAATGTTTGAATGAAGACATCATAGTTCATCCTACACACAATACTACAGACCGAATGTACTCAAGCATTCAAGCAATGCATTAGATTGATGTCCATGCAAATGCACACACACACACACACACACACACACACACGCACACACACGCACACACACACACACACAATGTTGTTCAAGTGGGGCCATGACGCGCAGAGGCAGAAAGCCCAAGCGCGACATTTCCGTCACTTGTCAGTTTACATAACACTGATTATAACCCTGAGATTTAACCAACCAATGTGCAACAGTTTAGTTTGGCCTGGGCGTTCGAATCTTACTGACCATCTGTTCCCGCTGCTCCCTCCCATGCTTAGTTCGATTTTTTTTTTGTTTTGTTTTAATTCCCTAGACACTGCAATTACTCCCACTTCTAGAAAATGTAGTATAAAATGTGGGATGTGTGTGTGTGTGTGTGTGTGTGTGTGTGTGTGTGTGTGTGTGTGTGTGTGTGTGTGTGTGTGTGTGTGTGTGTGTGTGTGTGTGTGTGTGTGTGTGTGTGTGTGTGTGCGTGCGTGCGTGTGTCTGTGAATGTCACAAACACAAACTGTTCTGTCTCTGTGTGAGCCGGTCCAGTTGAGATTCTCTTTTTTCAGCAAAGAGGCAACGCAGCAAACATCTGAAATAAAAGCCCCCCTTAAAATGCTTCGTCCAACTTTCCCCGTCCGTGAAAGTTCAATACTGTAGATTGCGGAGGATACACACGGGCCACACTCCCTCCTTTGAAATCCTTTTTAGAGCGATAGGTTCAGGTCGATGCTGCGGAACACGGGTCCGGCATCAACACAAGCTGTTATCTATGTGACCATGGCTTAACCATCTGGTGTTTTTTCTCAAGTTTGGAAAATGGCATTAAAAAAAAAAAAAAAGATAACTTCATACCCCTTTACCGATATGATCCGGAATGATTGAATTGATTTGATTTCGATTTTCAGCGGCAGTGGGGGGCTAGAATCTTCCCAATCACTAAGGACATGACGTGAACTCCTCTCTCCTATTATCTTAACCTGTACATCTTAAGCTGTCCACACGGATTTGGGGGTGAACACGCTGGCACTACACAGATGAGACCTGATGTGGGAATCCCAGCCCGGGCTCAGGGAGCGGCGCACCGGACCGTGTGGAACGTTTCCTCGGTTCCCTAAAATAGGGGGAGGTGGGGCGAAAAGAGGAAGATGTTCTCCGGTTGTTAGCACAAAGTAATGAAACACAAAGTGGAGAAGGTGACGTTATCAACATGTGGGCTGAGGGATTCAGTGCAACTGTCGCTGCCTCTATTTCTGGAGGTGTGGGAGTCCGCGTGCATGTGTTTGTGCACGTGCAAGGTGTTTGTGTGTCTAAATCAGAGAGGATGGAGGCATGAAAAAAACGAATCCGCATGAGATACAGTGAGAGAAGAAGAGCCCAAGAAGGGAAAACAGCGAGCGAGAGAAGGAGAAAGGGAGAAGGAAAGAAAGAAAGTAGATAGAAGGTAGAGAAAGAGATTTTGATTTCCTCTGCATTCATTAGAATTAAGTTGTATATGTATATGGATTGTACACCTATGTATATGAGAAGTGCATTTGTATTGAGGCATTTTTTCCTTTTCGAGTTATTACAGCAAAACAAATAAATAGTCACAAAATGAAAGGCTCCCTTAAGTTGTGCAAATGAGAAGTAACACCAAAAAGTCTAAAAGACCATTGATGGTAGGTTTCTTAACTGGAAGACTGCTGTATTGGTTCATTTTATGATATAATTATATTATTTTATATCATTATAGTTCCTGGATTATCCTCCTGGGGAGCAACAAAGTACTATCTGATCATATTAGACTCTCAAAGGAAAGGAAGTGTGGCTGTGGAAGACATTCTTATCTCTTCTTCAGATGAAAACTCCTGAAGTTGTGACCTGCGATGACTCCAATGTATTTTTAATTTGCTTTTTTTATTATTAAAATATTTGATTGTTTTGTTTGTGATGATAACCTGTATTGATTGTGTTTTGTTTGTTGTTTTTTTTCCCTCTGTATGACTTTTTTGTTGGGAAATTTGGAATTGATTTATTTATTTTATTTATTTACCTTCTATTTTATGTCTTGTGCACAACAACATGCTTCATTTTCATACAGGTTCATTTTTAAGAATACTCCAATCAGTGGTTGATATACTGTATGTCATACACAAGAGTAGTATCAATTGAAAATTATTACAGTTGTAATAAGAAAAGACAAGAAATGTGAAAGAAAGTGTTGGTCCATTAAAAACCTTCAGACTTAGAACATCTGCAATATCCCTTTTGGATGAAAAGGTACATTTCGATAAGTATGCCCACACTTAATTCTTTTTCGAGTATGGCCACTTAAGTTATTGTTTTGCAGCACATTTTTTTTCCCGCTCATTAGTTTGCTCACGGAAACCCAGGGCACTTAATGCTTGCGAAGGATCATTTGACA